>NC_087397.1:18045000-18052500 GCF_031307605.1 Tribolium castaneum
TAGAGTTGATATAAATAATCTTTAACAAAAATTTGCTTTAAAATAAAATGTTTGAAAAACCGAAATTAAACTAAATTAATTAAGACTAACACTATAGTAGAGGAAAAAGAAGAAGACATAAATGTCACCAAAGTCTTGAGAGTCGTTTTTAGTCGTCATATTAATAACATTAATAATAATAATAGTAATAGTACTAAATTTGCTTATATGCAAGCGCTTTATTAAGGTAACAGTTTTTTGGTTTCTTGCTTATATCTCGAAAACAGTTACTCCTATCAATTTTTATCTTTTTACTAAAATTAAAGCTGATAAAATTTCCTACAAAATAGTTATTTGCATTTTTCTTGTCGGACCAAGTATAAGCGAGTTATAAAGATGGGTATAAATAATATTTAACAAAAATTTGCTTTAAAATAAAATGTTTGAAATACTGAAATTAAACTAAATTAATTGTGTCTAACACTTTAGTAGAGGAAAAAGGAGAAGACATAAAAATCACTAAAGGTTGCAGAGTCGTCTTTAATCGTCATACTAATAACAATAACATTAATAATAATAATACTAATAGTACTAAATTTGCTTGTATGCAAACGCTTAATTAAGGTGACAGTTTTTTGGTTTCTTGCTTATATCTCGAAAACAGTTACTCCTATCAAATTTTATCTTTTTACTAAAATTAAAGCTGAAAAAATTTCTTACAAAATAGTTATTTGCATTTTTCAAGTAGGACTAACCATAAGCGAGATATAAGTTTGAAAATAATCAATATTTAAAACAAAGTGCTTTAACAAAAAATGTCTTGTGGTTTAAAATACACTTAATTTATTGGGTCCAATACTTTATTAGAAGAAAAAGAAGGTGACTTAAAAGTCACTGAAGTCTTCAGAGTCGTTTTTAAATGCTGCATTTTCGTCTACGTCTCAAACATCGAAAACTGAATTACATTTTTGTTCAGTAACTGTTACAGTTTTCACTTTGGTTTTTTGCTTATATCTCGAAAACAGTTACTCCTATAAATTTTTATCTTTCCTTCAAAATTAAAGATGATAAAATTTCCTACAAAATAGTTTTTAGCATTTTTTTTGTAGGACCAACCATAAGCGAGTTATAGAGTTGGATATAAATAATCTTTAACAAAAATTTGCTTTAAAATAAAATGTTTGAAAAACCGAAATTAAACTAAATTAATTGGGTCTAACACTTTAGTAGAGGAAAAAGGAGGAGACGTAAAAGTCACCAAAGTCTTCAGAGTCGTTTTTAATCGTCATATTAATAACAATAACATTAATAATAATAATACTAATAGTACTAAATTTGCTTATATGCAAGCGCTTTATTAAGGTAACAGTTTTTTGGCTTCTTGCTTATATCTCGAAAACAGTTACTCCTATCAATTTTTATCTCTTTTTTAAAATTAAAGCTGATAAAATTTCCTACAAAATAGTTATTTGCATTTTTTTGTAGGACCAACCATAAGCGAGTTATAGAGTTGGATATAAATAATCTTTAACAAAAATTTACTTTAAAATATAATGTTTAAAAAACCGATATTAAACCAAATTAATTGGGTCTGACACTTTAGTAGAGGAAAATGGAGAAGACATAAGTCACCAAAGTCTTCAGAGTGGTTTTTAGTACTAAATTTGCTTATTTGCAAGCGCTTAATTAAGGTTACAGTTTTTTGGTTTCTTGCTTATATCTCGAAAACAGTTACTCCTATTAATTTTTATCTTTTTACTAAAATTAAAGCTGATAAAATTTCCTACTAAATAGTTTTTTGCATTTTTCATGTAGGACTAACCATAAGCGAGATATAAGTTTGAAAATAATCAATATTTAAAAAAAAAGTGTTTTAACAAAAAATGTCTTGTGATTTAAAATACACTTAATTTATTGGGTCCAATACTTTATTAGAAGAAAAAGGAGGTGACTTAAAAGTCACTGAAGTCTTCAGAGTCGATTTTAAATGCTGCATTTTCGTCTTTGTCTCAAACATTGAAAACTGAATTACATTTTTGTTCAGTAACAGTTACAGTTTTCTTATTGGTTTTCTGCTTATATCTCGAAAATTGTTACTCCTATCAATTTTTATCTTTTTTCAAAATTCAAGCTGATAAAATTTCCTACAAAATAGTTATTTGCATTTTTCTTGTAGGACCAACCATAAGCGAGTTATAGAGTTGGATATAAATAATCTTTAACAAAAATTTGCTTTAAAATAAAATGTTTGAAAAACCGAAATTAAACTAAATTAATTGAGTCTAACACTTTAGTATAGGAAAAAGAAGAAGACATAAAAGTCACCAAAGTCTTCAGAGTCGTTTTTAGTCGTCATATTAATAACAATAACATTAATAATAATAATACTAATAGTACTAAATTTGCTTATATGCAAGCGCTTAATTAAGGTAACAGTTTTTTTGTTTCTTGCTTATATCTCGAAAACAGTTTCTCCTATCAATTTTTATCTTTTTACCAAAATTAAAGCTAATAAAATTTCCTACAAAATAGTTATTTGCATTTTTCATGTAGGACTAGCCATAAGCGAGATATAAGTTTGAAAATAATTAATATTTAAAAAAAAAGTGCTTTAACAGAAAATGTCTTGTGATTTAAAATACACTTAATTTATTGGGTCCAATACATTATTAGAAGAAAAGGAGGTGACATAAAAGTCACTGAAGTCTTTAGAGTCGTTTTTAAATGCTGCATTTTTGTCATCGTCTCAAACATTGAAAACTGAATAACATTTTTGTTCAGTAACAGTTACAGTTTTCTTATTGGTTTTTTGCTTATATCTCGAAAACAATTCAGTGACTTATATGTCACCTCTTTTTTCTTCTAATAAAGTATTGGACCCAATAAATTAAGTGTATTTTAAATCACAAGACATTTTCTGTTAAAGCACTTTTTTTTTAAATATTAATTATTTTCAAACTTATATCTCGCTTATGTTTAGTCCTACATGAAAAATGCAAATAACTATTTTGTAGGAAATTTTATCAGCTTTAATTTGGAAAAAAAATAAAAATTGATAGGAGTAACTGTTTTTGAAATATAAGCAAGAAACCAAAAAACTGTTACCTTAATTAAGCGCTTGCATTAAGAAGTCTTCAGAGTCGTTTTTAAATGCTGCATTTTCGTCTTCGTCTCAAACATTGAAAACTGAATTACATTTTTGTTCAGAAACAGTTACAGTTTTCTTATTGGTTTTTTGCTTATATCTCGAAAACAGTTACTCCTATCAAATTATTTTATCTTTTTTCTAAAATTAAAGCTGATAAAATTTCCAACAAAATAGTTATTTACATTTTTTTTGTAGGACCAACCATAAGCGAGTTATAGAGTTGAATATAAATAATCTTTAACAAAAATTTGCTTTAAAATAAAATGTTTGAAAAACCGAAATTAAACTAAATTAATTGGGTCTAACACTTTAGTAGAGGAAAAAGGAGGCGACGTAAAAGTCACCAAAGTCTTCAGAGTCGTTTTTAATCGTCATATTAATAACAATAACATTAATAATAATAATACTAATAGTACTAAATTTTCTTATATGCAAACGCTTAATTAAGGTAACAGTTTTTTGGTTTCTTGCTTATAACTCGAAAACAGTTACTCCTATCAATTTTTATCTTTTTACTAAAATTAAAGCTGATAAAATTTCCTACAAAATAGTTATTTGCATTTTTCATGTAGGACTAACCATAAGCGAAATATAAGTTTGAAAATAATTAATATTTAAAAAAAGTGCTTTAACAGAAAATGTCTTGTGATTTAAAATACACTTAATTTATTGGGTCCAATACTTTATTAGAAGAAAAAGGAGGTGACATAAAATCACTGAAGTCTTCATAGTCGTTTTTAAATGCTGCATTTTCGTCTTCGTCTCAAACATTGAAAACTGAATTACATTTTTGTTCAGGAACAGTTACAGTTTTCTTATTGGTTTTTTGCTTATATCTCGAAAACCGTTACTCCTATCAAATTTTATCTTTTTTCCAAAATTAAAGCTGATAAAATTTCCTACAAAATAGTTATTTACATTTTTCTTGTAGAACCAAGCATAAACGAGTTATAGAGTGGGATATAAATAATATTTAACAAAAATTTGCTTTAAAATAAAATGCTTGAAAAACCGGAATTAAACTAAATTAATTGTGTCTAACACTTTAGTAGAGGAAAAAGGAGAAGACATAAAAGTCACCAAATGTTTCAGAGTCGTCTTTAGTCGTCAAATTAATAACAATAACATTAATAATAATAATACTAATAGTACTAAATTTTCTTATATGCAAACGCTTAATTAAGGTAACAGTTTTTTGGTTTCTTACTTATATCTCGAAAACAGTTACTCCTATCAATTTTTATCTTTTTACTAAAATTAAAGCTGATAAAATTTCCTACAAAATAGTTATTTGCATTTTTCATGTAGGACTAACCATAAGCGAAATATAAGTTTGAAAATAATTAATATTTAAAAAAAGTGCTTTAACAGAAAATGTCTTGTGATTTAAAATACACTTAATTTATTGGGTCCAATACTTTATTAGAAGAAAAAGGAGGTGACATAAAATCACTGAAGTCTTCATAGTCGTTTTTAAATGCTGCATTTTCGTCTTCGTCTCAAACATTGAAAACTGAATTACATTTTTGTTCAGGAACAGTTACAGTTTTCTTATTGGTTTTTTGCTTATATCTCGAAAACCGTTACTCCTATCAAATTTTATCTTTTTTCCAAAATTAAAGCTGATAAAATTTCCTACAAAATAGTTATTTACATTTTTCTTGTAGAACCAAGCATAAACGAGTTATAGAGTGGGATATAAATAATATTTAACAAAAATTTGCTTTAAAATAAAATGCTTGAAAAACCGGAATTAAACTAAATTAATTGTGTCTAACACTTTAGTAGAGGAAAAAGGAGAAGACATAAAAGTCACCAAATGTTTCAGAGTCGTCTTTAGTCGTCAAATTAATAACAATAACATTAATAATAATAATACTAATAGTACTAAATTTTCTTATATGCAAACGCTTAATTAAGGTAACAGTTTTTTGGTTTCTTGCTTATATCTCGAAAACAGTTACTCCTATCAATTTTTATCTTTTTACTAAAATTAAAGCTGATAAAATTTTCTACAAAATAGTTATTTGCATTTTTTTGTAGGACTAACCATAGGCGAGTTATAGAGTTGGATATAAATAATCTTTAACAAAAATTTGCTTTAAAATAAAATGTTTGAAAAACCGATATTAAACTAAATAAATTTGGTCTAACACATTAGTAGAGGAAAAAGGAGAAGACGTAAAAGTCACCAAAGTCTTCAGAGTTGTTTTTAGTACTAAATTTGCTTATATGCAAACGCTTAATTAAGGTAACAGTTTTTTGGTTTCTTGCTTATATCTCGAAAACAGTTACTCCTATCAATTTTTATCTTTTTACTAAAATTAAAGCTGATAAAATTTCCTACAAAATAGTAATTTGCATTTTTTATGTAAGACTAACCATAAGCGAGATATAAGTTTGAAAATAAATAATATTTAAATAAAAAGTGCTTTAACAGAAAATGTCTTGTGATTTAAAATACACTTAATTTAATGAGTCCAATACTTTATTAGAAGAAAAAGGAGGTGACATAAAAGTCACTGAAGTCTTCAGAGTCGATTTTAAATGGTGCATTTTCGTCTTCGTCTCAAACATTGAAAACTGAATTACATTTTTGTTCAGTAACAGTTACAGTTTTCATATTGGTTTTTTGCTTATATCTCGAAAACAGTTACTCCTATCAATTTTTATCTTTCTTTTAAAATTAAAGCTGATAAAATTTCCTACAAAATAGTTATTTGCATTTTTCTTGTAGGACCAACCATAAGCGAGTTATAGAGTTGGATATAAATAATATTTAACAAAAACTTGCTTTAAAATAAAATGTTTGAAAAACTAAAATTAAACTAAATTAATTGTGTCTAACACTTTAGTAGAGGAAAAAGTAGAAGACATAAAAGTCACTAATGGTTTCAGAGTCGTCTTTAGTCGTCATATTAATAACAATAACATTAATAATAATAATACTAATAGTACTAAATTTGCTTATATGCAAGCGCTTAATTAAGGTAACAGTTTCTTGCTTATATCTCGAAAACAGTTACTTCTATCAATTTTTATCTTTTTACTAAAATTATAGCTGATAAAATTTCCTACAAAATAGTTATTTGCATTTTTTATGTAGGACTAACCATAAGCGAGATATAAGTTTGAAAATAATTAATATTTAAAAAAATGTGCTTTAAAAGAAAATGTTTTGTGATTTAAAATACACTTAATTTATTAGGTCCAATACTTTATTAGAAGAAAAAGGAGGTGACATATAAGTCACTGAAGTCTTCAGAGTCGTTTTTAAATGCTGCGTTTTCGTCTTCGTCTCAAACATTGAAAACTGAATAACATTTTTGTTCAGTAACTGTAACAGTTTTCACTTTGGTTTTTTGCTTATATCTCGAAAACAATTACCCCTATCAATTTTTATCTTTCTTTCAAAATTAAAGCTGATAAAATTTCCTACAAAATAGTTAATTGCATTTCTTTTGTAAGACCAACTATAAGCGAGTTATAGAGTTGGATATAAATAATCTTTAACAAAAATTTGCTTTAAAATAAAATGTTTGAAAAACCGAAATTAAACTAAATTAATTGAGTCTAACACTTTAGTACAGGAAAAAGGAGAAGACATAAAAGTCACCAAAGTCTTCAGAGTCGTTTTTAGTCGTCATATTAATAACCATAACATCAATAAAATAATACTAATAGTACTAAATTTGCTTATATGCAAGCGCTTAATTAAGGTAACAGTTTTTTGGTTTCTTGTTTATATCTCGAAAACACTTACTCCTATCAATTTTTATCTTTTTACTAAAATTAAAGCTGATAAAATTTCCTACAAATTAGTTATTTGCATTTTTTATGTAGGACTAACCATAAGCGAGATATAAGTTTGAAAATAATTAATATTTAAAACAAATGTGCTTTAACAGAAAATGCCTTGTGATTTAAAATACACTTAATTTATTGGGTCCAATACTTTATTAGAAGAAAAAGGAGGTGACATAAAAGTCACTGAAGTCTTCAGAGTCGTTTTTAAATGCTGCATTTTTGTCATCGTCTCAAACATTGAAAACTGAATTACATTTTTGTTCAGTAACAGTTACAGTTTTCTTCTTGGTTTTTTGCTTAAATCTCGAAAACAGTTACACCTATCAAATTTTATCTTTCTTTCAAAATTAAAGCTGATAAAATTTCCAACAAAGTAGATATTTGCATTTTTCTTGTAGGACCAAGCATAAGCGAGTTATAGAGATGGATATAAATAATATCTAACAAAAATTTGCTTTAAAATAAAATGTTTGAAAAACTGAAATTAAACTAAATTAATTGTGTCTAACACTTTAGTGGAGGAAAAAGGAGAAGACATAAAAGTCTCTAAAGGTTTCAAAGTCGTC
>NC_087397.1:18057500-18065000 GCF_031307605.1 Tribolium castaneum
TGTTTCTAGTACTAAATTTGCTTATCTGCAAGCGCTTAATTAAGGTAACAGTTTTTTGGTTTCTTGCTTATATCTCGAAAAGAGTTACTCCTATTAATTTTTATCTTTTTACTAAAAATAAACCTGATAAAATTTCCAACAAAATAGTAATTTGCATTTTTCATATAGGACTAACCATAAGCGAGATGTAAGTTTGAAAATAATTAATATTTAAAAAAAAAGTGCTTTAACAGAAAATGTCTTGTGATTTAAAATACACTTAATTTAATGGGTCCAATACTTTATTAGAAGAAAAAGGAGGTGACATAAAAGTCACTGAAGTCTTCAGAGTCGATTTTAAATGCTGCATTTTCGTCTTTGTCTCAAACATTGAAAACTGAATTACATTTTTGTTCAGTAACAGTTACAGTTTTCTTATTGGTTTTTTGCTTATATCTCGAAAACAGTTACTCCTATTATTTTTTATCTTTTTTTCAAAATTCAAGCTGATAAAATTTCCTACAAAATAGTTATTTGCATTTTTCTTGTAGGACCAACCATAAGCGAGTTATAGAGTTGATATAAATAATCTTTAACAAAAATTTGCTTTAAAATAAAATGTTTGAAAAACCGAAATTAAACTAAATTAATTAAGACTAACACTATAGTAGAGGAAAAAGAAGAAGACATAAATGTCACCAAAGTCTTGAGAGTCGTTTTTAGTCGTCATATTAATAACATTAATAATAATAATAGTAATAGTACTAAATTTGCTTGTATGCAAACGCTTAATTAAGGTGACAGTTTTTTGGTTTCTTGCTTATATCTCGAAAACAGTTACTCCTATCAAATTTTATCTTTTTACTAAAATTAAAGCTGAAAAAATTTCTTACAAAATAGTTATTTGCATTTTTCAAGTAGGACTAACCATAAGCGAGATATAAGTTTGAAAATAATCAATATTTAAAAAAAAGTGCTTTAACAAAAAATGTCTTGTGGTTTAAAATACACTTAATTTATTGGGTCCAATACTTTATTAGAAGAAAAAGGAGGTGACTTAAAAGTCACTGAAGTCTTCAGAGTCGTTTTTAAATGCTGCATTTTCGTCTACGTCTCAAACATCGAAAACTGAATTACATTTTTGTTCAGTAACTGTTACAGTTTTCACTTTGGTTTTTTGCTTATATCTCGAAAACAGTTACTCCTATAAATTTTTATCTTTCCTTCAAAATTAAAGCTGATAAAATTTCCTACAAAATAGTTTTTAGCATTTTTTTTGTAGGACCAACCATAAGCGAGTTATAGAGTTGGATATAAATAATCTTTAACAAAAATTTGCTTTAAAATAAAATGTTTGAAAAACCGAAATTAAACTAAATTAATTGGGTCTAACACTTTAGTAGAGGAAAAAGGAGGAGACGTAAAAGTCACCAAAGTCTTCAGAGTCGTTTTTAATCGTCATATTAATAACAATAACATTAATAATAATAATACTAATAGTACTAAATTTGCTTATATGCAAGCGCTTTATTAAGGTAACAGTTTTTTGGCTTCTTGCTTATATCTCGAAAACAGTTACTCCTATCAATTTTTATCTCTTTTTCAAAATTAAAGCTGATAAAATTTCCTACAAAATAGTTATTTGCATTTTTTTGTAGGACCAGCCATAAGCGAGTTATAGAGTTGGTTATAAATAATCTTTAACAAAAATTTACTTTAAAATATAATGTTTAAAAAACCGATATTAAACCAAATTAATTGGGTCTAACACTTTAGTAGAGGAAAAAGGAGAAGACATAAGTCACCAAAGTCATCAGAGTGGTTTTTAGTACTAAATTTGCTTATATGCAAGCGCTTAATTAAGGTTACAGTTTTTTGGTTTCTTGCTTATATCTCGAAAACAGTTACTCCTATTAATTTTTATCTTTTTACTAAAATTAAAGCTGATAAAATTTCCTACTAAATAGTTTTTTGCATTTTTCATGTAGGACTAACCATAAGCGAGATATAAGTTTGAAAATAATCAATATTTAAAAAAAAAGTGCTTTAACAAAAAATGTCTTGTGATTTAAAATACACTTAATTTATTGGGTCCAATACTTTATTAGAAGAAAAAGGAGGTGACTTAAAAGTCACTGAAGTCTTCAGAGTCGATTTTAAATGCTGCATTTTCGTCTTTGTCTCAAACATTGAAAACTGAATTACATTTTTGTTCAGTAACAGTTACAGTTTTCTTATTGGTTTTCTGCTTATATCTCGAAAATTGTTACTTCTATCAATTTTTATCTTTTTTCAAAATTCAAGCTGATAAAATTTCCTACAAAATAGTTATTTGCATTTTTCTTGTAGGACCAACCATAAGCGAGTTATAGAGTTGGATATAAATAATCTTTAACAAAAATTTGCTTTAAAATAAAATGTTTGAAAAACCGAAATTAAACTAAATTAATTGAGTCTAACACTTTAGTATAGGAAAAAGGAGAAGACATAAAAGTCACCAAAGTCTTCAGAGTCGTTTTTAGTCGTCATATTAATAACAATAACATTAATAATAATAATACTAATAGTACTAAATTTGCTTATATGCAAGCTCTTAATTAAGGTAACAGTTTTTTTGTTTCTTGCTTATATCTCGAAAACAGTTCCTCCTATCAATTTTTATCTTTTTACCAAAATTAAAGCTAATAAAATTTCCTACAAAATAGTTATTTGCATTTTTCATGTAGGACTAGCCATAAGCGAGATATAAGTTTGAAAATAATTAATATTTAAAAAAAAAGTGCTTTAACAGAAAATGTCTTGTGATTTAAAATACACTTAATTTATTGGGTCCAATACTTTATTAGAAGAAAAGGAGGTGACATAAAAGTCACTGAAGTCTTTAGAGTCGTTTTTAATTGCTGCATTTTTGTCATCGTCTCAAACATTGAAAACTGAATTACATTTTTGTTCAGTAACAGTTACAGTTTTCTTATTGGTTTTTTGCTTATATCTCGAAAACAGTTCAGTGACTTATATGTCACCTCTTTTTTCTTCTAATAAAGTATTGGACCCAATAAATTAAGTGTATTTTAAATCACAAGACATTTTCTGTTAAAGCACTTTTTTTTTAAATATTAATTATTTTCAAACTTATATCTCGCTTATGTTTAGTCCTACATGAAAAATGCAAATAACTATTTTGTAGGAAATTTTATCAGCTTTAATTTGGTAAAAAAATAAAAATTGATAGGAGTAACTGTTTTCGAAATATAAGCAAGAAACCAAAAAACTGTTACCTTAATTAAGCGCTTGCATTAAGAAGTCTTCAGAGTCGTTTTTAAATGCTGCATTTTCGTCTTCGTCTCAAACATTGAAAACTGAATTACATTTTTGTTCAGAAACAGTTACAGTTTTCTTATTGGTTTTTTGCTTATATCTCGAAAACAGTTACTCCTATCAAATTATTTTATCTTTTTTCCAAAATTAAAGCTGATAAAATTTCCAACAAAATAGTTATTTACATTTTTTTTGTAGGACCAACCATAAGCGAGTTATAGAGTTGGATATAAATAATCTTTAACAAAAATTTGCTTTAAAATAAAATGTTTGAAAAACCGAAATTAAACTAAATTAATTGGGTCTAACACTTTAGTAGAGGACAAAGGAGGCGACGTAAAAGTCACCAAAGTCTTCAGAGTCGTTTTTAATCGTCATATTAATAACAATAACATTAATAATAATAATACTAATAGTACTAAATTTTCTTATATGCAAACGCTTAATTAAGGTAACAGTTTTTTGGTTTCTTGCTTATAACTCGAAAACAGTTACTCCTATCAATTTTTATCTTTTTACTAAAATTAAAGTTGATAAAATTTCCTACAAAATAGTTATTTGCATTTTTCATGTAGGACTAACCATAAGCGAGATATAAGTTTGAAAATA
This sequence comes from Tribolium castaneum, assembly GCF_031307605.1. NCBI lineage: Eukaryota > Metazoa > Arthropoda > Insecta > Coleoptera > Tenebrionidae > Tribolium > Tribolium castaneum. Next base: position 18,061,407 of record NC_087397.1, read on the forward strand.
ATTAATATTTAAAAAAAAAGTGCATTAACAGAAAATGTCTTGTGATTTAAAATACACTTAATTTATTGAGTCTAATACTTTATTAGAAGAAAAAGGAGGTGACATAAAAGTCACTGAAGTCTTCAGAGTCGATTTTAAATGCTGCATTTTCGTCTTTGTCTCAAACATTGAAAACTGAATTACATTTTTGTTCAGTAACAGTTACAGTTTTCTTATTGGTTTTTTGCTTATATCTTGAAAACAGTTACTCCTATCAAATTTTATCTTTCTTCCAAAATTAAAGCTGATAAAATTTCCAACAAAATAGTTATTTACATTTTTCTTGTTGGACCAAGTATAAACGAGTTATAGAGTTGGATATAAATAACATTTAACAAAAATTTGCTTTAAAATAAAATGCTTGAAAAACCGGAATTAAACTAAATTAATTGTGTCTTCCACTTTAGTAGAGGAAAAAGGAGAAGACATAAAAGTCACTAAATGTTTCAGAGTCGTCTTTAGTCGTCATATTAATAACAATAACATTAATAATAATAATACTAATAGTACTAAATTTGCTTATATGCAAACGCTTAATTAAGGTAACAGTTTTTTGGTTTCTTGCTTATATCTCGAAAACAGTTACTCCTATCAATTTTTATCTTTTTTTCGAAATTAAAGCTGATAAAATTTCCCACAAAATAGTTATTTGATTTTTTTTTGTAGGACAAACCATAAGCGAGTTATAGAGTTGAATATAAATATTCTTTAACAAAAATTTGTTTTAAAATAAAATGTTTGAAAAACCGATATTACACTAAATTAATTGGGTCTAACACTTTAGTAGAGGAAAAAGGAGATGACATAAAAGTCACCAAAGTCTTCAGAGTTGTTTTTAGTACTAAATTTGCTTATATGCAAGCGCTTAATTAAGGTAACAGTTTTTTGGTTTCTTGCTTATATCTCGAAAACAGTTACTCCTATCAATTTTTATCTTTTTACTAAAATTAAAGCTGATAAAATTTCCTACAAAATAGTTATTTGCATTTTTCATGTAGGACTAACCATAAGCGAAATATAAGTTTGAAAATAATTAATATTTAAAAAAAGTGCTTTAACAGAAAATGTCTTGTGATTTAAAATACACTTAATTTATTGGGTCCAATACTTTATTAGAAGAAAAAGGAGGTGACATAAAATCACTGAAGTCTTCATAGTCGTTTTTAAATGCTGCATTTTCGTCTTCGTCTCAAACATTGAAAACTGAATTACATTTTTGTTCAGGAACAGTTACAGTTTTCTTATTGGTTTTTTGCTTATATCTCGAAAACCGTTACTCCTATCAAATTTTATCTTTTTTCCAAAATTAAAGCTGATAAAATTTCCTACAAAATAGTTATTTACATTTTTCTTGTAGAACCAAGCATAAACGAGTTATAGAGTGGGATATAAATAATATTTAACAAAAATTTGCTTTAAAATAAAATGCTTGAAAAACCGGAATTAAACTAAATTAATTGTGTCTAACACTTTAGTAGAGGAAAAAGGAGAAGACATAAAAGTCACCAAATGTTTCAGAGTCGTCTTTAGTCGTCAAATTAATAACAATAACATTAATAATAATAATACTAATAGTACTAAATTTTCTTATATGCAAACGCTTAATTAAGGTAACAGTTTTTTGGTTTCTTGCTTATATCTCGAAAACAGTTACTCCTATCAATTTTTATCTTTTTACTAAAATTAAAGCTGATAAAATTTTCTACAAAATAGTTATTTGCATTTTTTTGTAGGACTAACCATAGGCGAGTTATAGAGTTGGATATAAATAATCTTTAACAAAAATTTGCTTTAAAATAAAATGTTTGAAAAACCGATATTAAACTAAATAAATTTGGTCTAACACATTAGTAGAGGAAAAAGGAGAAGACGTAAAAGTCACCAAAGTCTTCAGAGTTGTTTTTAGTACTAAATTTGCTTATAAGCAAACGCTTAATTAAGGTAACAGTTTTTTGGTTTCTTGCTTATATCTCAAAAACAGTTACTCCTATCAATTTTTATCTTTTTACTAAAATTAAAGCTGATAAAATTTCCTACAAAATAGTAATTTGCATTTTTTATGTAAGACTAACCATAAGCGAGATATAAGTTTGAAAATAAATAATATTTAAAAAAAAAGTGTTTTAACAGAAAATGTCTTGTGATTTAAAATACACTTAATTTAATGAGTCCAATACTTTATTAGAAGAAAAAGGAGGTGACATAAAAGTCACTGAAGTCTTCAGAGTCGATTTTAAATGATGCATTTTCGTCTTCGTCTCAAACATTGAAAACTGAATTACATTTTTGTTCAGTAACAGTTACAGTTTTCATATTGGTTTTTTGCTTATATCTCGAAAACAGTTACTCCTATCAATTTTTATCTTTCTTTTAAAATTAAAGCTGATAAAATTTCCTACAAAATAGTTATTTGCATTTTTCTTGTAGGACCAACCATAAGCGAGTTATAGAGTTGGATATAAATAATATTTAACAAAAACTTGCTTTAAAATAAAATGTTTGAAAAACTAAAATTAAACTAAATTAATTGTGTCTAACACTTTAGTAGAGGAAAAAGTAGAAGACATAAAAGTCACTAATGGTTTCAGAGTCGTCTTTAGTCGTCATATTAATAACAATAACATTAATAATAATAATACTAATAGTACTAAATTTGCTTATATGCAAGCGCTTAATTAAGGTAACAGTTTCTTGCTTATATCTCGAAAACAGTTACTTCTATCAATTTTTATCTTTTTACTAAAATTAAAGCTGATAAAATTTCCTACAAAATAGTTATTTGCATTTTTTATGTAGGACTAACCATAAGCGAGATATAAGTTTGAAAATAATTAATATTTAAAAAAATGTGCTTTAAAAGAAAATGTTTTGTGATTTAAAATACACTTAATTTATTAGGTCCAATACTTTATTAGAAGAAAAAGGAGGTGACATATAAGTCACTGAAGTCTTCAGAGTCGTTTTTAAATGCTGCATTTTCGTCTTCGTCTCAAACATCGAAAACTGAATAACATTTTTGTTCAGTAACTGTAACAGTTTTCACTTTGGTTTTTTGCTTATATCTCGAAAACAATTACCCCTATCAATTTTTATCTTTCTTTCAAAATTAAAGCTGATAAAATTTCCTACAAAATAGTTAATTGCATTTCTTTTGTAAGACCAACTATAAGCGAGTTATAGAGTTGGATATAAATAATCTTTAACAAAAATTTGCTTTAAAATAAAATGTTTGAAAAACCGAAATTAAACTAAATTAATTGAGTCTAACACTTTAGTACAGGAAAAAGGAGAAGACATAAAAGTCACCAAAGTCTTCAGAGTCGTTTTTAGTCGTCATATTAATAACCATAACATCAATAAAATAATACTAATAGTACTAAATTTGCTTATATGCAAGCGCTTAATTAAGGTAACAGTTTTTTGGTTTCTTGTTTATATCTCGAAAACAGTTACTCCTATCAATTTTTATCTTTTTACTAAAATTAAAGCTGATAAAATTTCCTACAAAATAGTTATTTGCATTTTTTATGTAGGACTAACCATAAGCGAGATATA
>NC_087397.1:18070000-18117500 GCF_031307605.1 Tribolium castaneum
TTAATTAAGCGTTTGCATGTAAGCAAATTTAGTACTATTAGTATTATTATTATTAATGTTATTGTTATTAATATGTCGACTAAAGACGACTCTGAAACCTTGAGTGAATTTTATGTCTTCTCCTTTTTCCTCTACTAAAGTGTTAGACACAATTAATTTAGTTTAATTTTTGTTTTTCAAACATTTTATTTTAAAACAAATTTTTGTTAAATATTATTTACTTCCAAATCTATAACTCGCTTATGGTTGGTCCTACAAGTAAAATGCAAATAACTATTTTGTAGGAAATTTTATCAGCTTTAATTTTTAAAAAAAGATAAAAATTGATAGGAGTAACTGTTTTCGAGATATAAGCAAAAAACCAATAAGAAAACTGTAACTGTTACTGAACAAAAATGTAATTCAGTTTTCAATGTTTAAGACGAAGACGAAAATGCAGCATTTAAAATCGACTCTGAAGACTTCAGTGACTTATATGTCACCTCCTTTTTCCTCTAATAAAGTATTGGACCTAATAAATTAAGTGTATTTTAAGTCACAAAATATTTTCTGTTAAAGCACTTTTTTTTTAAATATTAATTATTTTCAAACTTATATCTCGCTTATGGTTAGTCCTACATGAAAAATGCAAATAACTATTTCGTAGGAAATTTTATCAGCTTTAATTTTAGTAAATAGATAAAAATTGATAGGAGTAACTGTTTTCGAGATATAAGCAAGAAACTGTTACCTTAATTAAGCGCTTGCATATAAGCAAATTTAGTACTATTAGTATTATTATTATTAATGTTATTGTTATTAATATGACGACTAAAAACGACTCTCAAAACTTTGGTGACTTTTATGTCTTCTCCTTTTTCCTCCACCCATAATCGAGATATAAGTTTGAAAATAATTAATATTTAAAAAAAAAGTGCTTTAACAGAAAATGTCTTGTGATTTAAAATACACTTAATTTAATGAGTCCAATACTTTATTAGAAGAAAAAGGAGGTGACATAAAAGTCACTGAAGTCTTCAGAGTCGATTTTAAATGGTGCATTTTCGACTTCATCTCAAACATTGAAAACTGAATTACATTTTTTTCAGTAACAGTTATAGTTTTCTTATTGGTTTTTTGCTTATATCTCGAAAACAGTTACTCCTATCAATTTTTATCTTTCTTTCAAGATTAAAGCTGATAAAATTTCCTACAAAATAGTAATTTGCATTTTTTATGTAGGACTAACCATAAGCGAGATATAAGTTTGAAAATAATTATTATTTAAAAAAAAAGTGCTTTAACAGAAAATGTCTTGTGATTTAAAATACACTTAATTTAATGAGTCCAATACTTTATTAGAAGAAAAAGGAGGTGACATAAAAGTCACTGAAGTCTTCAGAGTCGATTTTAAATGCTGCATTTTCGTCTTCATCTCAAACATTGAAAACTGAATTGCATTTTTGTTCAGTAACAGTTACAGTTTTCTTATTGGTTTTTTGCTTATGTCTCGAAAACAGTTACTCCTATCAATTTTTATCTTTCTTTCAAGATTAAAGCTGATAAAATTTCCTACAAAATAGTTATTTGCATTTTTCTTGTAGGACCAACCATAAGCGAGTTATAGAGTTGGATATAAATAATATTTAACAAAAACTTGCTTTAAAATAAAATGTTTGAAAAACTAAAATTAAACTAAATTAATTGTGTCTAACACTTTAGTAGAGGAAAAAGGAGAAGACATAAAGGTCACTAAAGGTTTCAGAGTCGTCTTTAGTCGTCATATTAATAACAATAACATTAATAATAATAATACTAATAGTACTAAATTTGCTTATATGCAAGCGCTTAATTAAGGTAACAGTTTCTTGCTTATATCTCGAAAACAGTTACTTCTATCAATTTTTATCTTTTTACTAAAATTAAAGCTGATAAAATTTCCTACAAAATAGTTATTTGCATTTTTCATGTAGGACTAACCATAAGCGAGATATAAGTTTGAAAATAATTAATATTTAAAAAAAAAGTGCTTTAACAGAAAATGTTTTGTGATTTAAAATACACTTAATTTATTAGGTTCAATACTTTATTAGAAGAAAAAGGAGGTGACATATAAGTCACTGAAGTCTTCAGAGTCGATTTTAAATGCTGCATTTTCGTCTTCGTCTCAAACATTGAAAACTGAATTACATTTTTGTTCAGTAACAGTTACAGTTTTCTTATTGGTTTTTTGCTTATATCTCGAAAACAGTTACTCCTATCAATTTTTATCTTTCTTTCAAAATTAAAGCTAATAAAATTTCCTACAAAATAGTTATTTGCATTTTTCTTGTAGGACCAACCATAAGCGAGTTATAGAGTTGGATATAAATAATATTTAACAAAAACTTGCTTTAAAATAAAATGTTTGAAAAACTAAAATTAAACTAAATTAATTGTGTCTAACACTTTAGTAGAGGAAAAAGGAGAAGACATAAAAGTCACTAACGGTTTCAGAGTCGTCTTTAATCGTCATATTAATAACAATAACATTAATAATAATAATACTAATAGTACTAAATTTGCTTACATGCAAACGCTTAATTAAGGTAACAGTTTTTTGGTTTCTTGCTTATATCTCGAAAACAGTTACTTATATCAATTTTTATCTTTTTACTAAAATTAAAGCTGATAAAATTTCCTACAAAATAGTTATTTGCATTTTTCATGTAAGACTAACCATAAGCGAGATATAAGTTTAAAAATTATTAATATTTAAAAAAAAAGTGCTTTAACAGAAAATGTCTTGTGATTTAAAATACACTTAATTTATTGGGTCCAATACTTTATTAGAAGAAGAAGGAGGTGACATAAAAGTCGCTGAAGTCTTCAGAGTCGATTTTAAATGCTGCATTTTCGTCTTCGCCTCAAACATTGAAAACTGAATTACATTTTTGTTCAGTAACTGTAACAGTTTTCACTTTGGTTTTTTGCTTATATCTCGAAAACAATTACTTAAATCAATTTTTATCTATCTTTCAAAATTAAAGCTGATAAAATTTCCTACAAAATAGTTATTTGCATTTCTTTTGTAAGACCAACCATAAGCGAGTTATAGAGTTGGATATAAATAATCTTTAACAAAAATTTGCTTTAAAATAAAATGTTTGAAAAACCGAAATTAAGCTAAATTAATTGAGTCTAACACTTTAGTATAGGAAAAAGGAGAAGACATAAAAGTCACCAAAGTCTTCAGAGTCGTTTCTAGTCGTCATATTAATAACAATAACGTCAATAATAATAATACTAATAGTACTAAATTTGCTTATATGCAAGCGCTTAATTAAGGTAACAGTTTTTTGGTTTCTTGCTTATATCTCGAAAACAGTTACTCCAATCAATTTTTATCTTTTTACTAAAATTAAAGCTGATAAAATTTCCTACAAAATTGTTATTTGCATTTTTCATGTATAGCTAACTATAAACGAGATATAAGTTTGAAAATAATTAATATTTAAAACAAAGTAATTCAGTTTTCAATGTTTGAGTCGAAGACGAAAATGCAGCATTTAAAAACGACTTTGAAGACTTCAGTGACTTTTATGTCACTTCCTTTTTCTTCTAATAAAGTATTGGACCCAATAAATTAAGTGTATTTTAAATCACAAGCATTTTCTCTTAAAGCACTTTTTTTTTTAAATATTAATTATTTTCAAACTTATATCTCGCGTATGGTTAGTCCTACATGAAAAATGCAAATAATTATTTTGTAGGAAATTTTATCAGCTTTAATTTTAGCAAAAAGATAAAAATTGTTAGGAGTAACTGTTTTCGAGATATAAGCAAGAAACCAAAAAACTGTTACCTTAATTAAGCGTTTGCATAAAAGCAAATTTAGTAGTATTAGTATTATTATTATTAATGTTATTGTTATTAATATGACGACTAAAAACGACTCTGAAGACTTTGGTGACTTTTATGTCTCCTCTTTTTTTCTCTACTAAAGTGTTAGACCCAATTAATTTAGTTTAATTTCGGTTTTTCAAACATTTTATTTTAAAGCAAATTTTTGTTAAATATTATTTACATCCAACTCTATAACTCGCTTATGGTTGGTCCTACAAGAAAAATGCAAATAACTCTTTTGTAGGAAATTTTATCAGCTTTAATTATGAAAAAAAAATAAAAATTGATAGGAGTAACTGTTTTCGAGATATAAGCAAAAAACCAATACGAAAACTGTAACTGTTAGTGAACAAAAATGTAATTCAGTTTTCAATGTTTGAGACGAAGACGAAAATGCAGCATTTAAAATCGACTCTGAAGACTTCAGTGACTTATATGTCACCTCCTTTTTCTTCTAATTAAGTATTGGACCCAATAAATTAAGTGTATTTTAAATCACAAGACATTTTCTGTTAAAACTCATTTTTAATTATACATTATTTTCAAACTTATATCTCGCTTATGGTTAGTTCTACATGAAAAATGCCAATAACTATTTTGTAGGAAATTTTATCACCTTTAATTTTGGTGAAATGGTAAAAATTGATAGGAGTAACTGTTTTCGAGATATAAGCAAAAAACAAAAAAACTGTTACCTTAATTAAGCGCTTGCATATAAGCAAATTTAGTACTAAAAACAACTCTGAAGACTTTGGTGACATTTATGTCTTCTCTTTTTCCTCTACTAAAGTGTTAGACACAATTAATTTAGTTTAATTTCAGTTTTTCAAACATGTTATTTTAAAGCAAATTTTTGTTAAAGATTATTTATATCCAACTCTATAACTCGCTTATGGTTGGTCCTACAAGAAAAATGCAAATAACTAATTTGTAGGAAATTTTATCAGCTTTAATTTTGAAAGAAAAATAAAAATTGATAGGAGTAATTGTTTTCGAGATATAAGCAAAAAACCAAAGTGAAAACTGTTACAGTTACTAAACAAAAATGTAATTCAGTTTTCAATGTTTGAGACGAAGACGAAAATGTAGCATTTAAAAACGACTCTGAAGACTTCAGCGACTTTTATGTCACCTCCTTTTTCTTCTAATAAAGTATTGGACCCAATAAATTAAGTGTATTTTAAATCACAAGACATTTTCTGTTAAAGCACTTTTTTTTTAATATTAATAATTTTTAAAGTTATATCTCGCTTATGACTAGTCCTACATGAAAAATGCAAATAACTATTTTGTAGGAAATTTTATTAGCTTTAATTTTGGTAAAAAAATAAAAATTGATAGGAGGAACTGTTTTCGAGATATAAGCAAGAAACGAAAAAACTGTTACCTTAATTAAGCGCTTGCATATAAGCAAATTTAGTACTATTAGTATTATAATTATTAATGTTATTGTTATTAATATGACGACTAAAAACGACTCTGAAGATTTTGGTGACTTTTATGTCTTCTCCTTTTTCCTATACTAAAGTGTTAGACTCAATTAATTTAGTTTAATTTCGGTTTTTCAAACATTTTATTTTAAAGCTAATTTTTGTTAAAGATTATTTATATCCAACTCTATAACTCGCTTATGGTTGGTCTTACAAAGAAATGCAAATAACTATTTTGTAGAAAATTTTATCAGCTTTAATTTTGAAAGAAAGATAAAAATTGATAGAAGTAATTGTTTTCGAGATATAAGCAAAAAACCAAAGTGAAAACTGTTACAGTTACTGAACAAAAATGTAATTCAGTTTTCAATGTTTGAGACGAAGACGAAAATGCAGCATTTAAAAACGACTCTGAAGACTTCAGCGACTTTTATGTCACCTCCTTTTTCTTCTAATAAAGTATTGGACCCAATAAATCAAGTGTATTTTAAATCACAAGACATTTTCTGTTAAAGCACTTTTTTTTTAATATTAATAATTTTTAAAGTTATATCTCGCTTATGGTTAGTCCTACAAGAAAAATGCAAATAACTATTTTGTAGGAAATTTTATCAGCTTGAATTTTGAAAAAAGATAAAAATTGATAGGAGTAACTGTTTTCGAGATATAAGCAAAAAACCAATAAAAAAACTGTAACTGTTACTGAACAAAAATGTAATTCAGTTTTCAATGTTTGAGACAAAGACGAAAATGCAGCATTTAAAATCGACTCTGAAGACTTCAGTGACTTTTATGTCACCTCCTTTTTCTTCTAATAAAGTATTGGACCCATTAAATTAATTGTATTTTAAATCACAAGACATTTTCTGTTAAAGCACTTTTTTTTTAAATATTAATTATTTTCAAACTTACATCTCGCTTATGGTTAGTCCTACATAAAAAATGCAAATTACTATTTTGTAGGAAATTTTATCAGCTTTAATTTTAGTAAAAAGATAAAAATTAATAGGAGTAACTGTTTTCGAGATATAAGCAAGAAACCGAAAAACTGTAACCTTAATTAAGCGCTTGCATATAAGCAAATTTAGTACTAAAAACCACTCTGAAGACTTTGGTGACTTTTATGTCTTCTCCTTTTTCCTCTACTAAAGTGTTAGACCCAATTAATTTGGTTTAATATCGGTTTTTCAAACATTTTATTTTAAAGAAAATTTTTGTTAAAGATTATTTATATACAACTCTATAACTCGCTTATGGTTGGTCCTACAAAAAAATGCAAATAATTATTTTGTAGGAAATTTTATCAGCTTTAATTTTGAACAAAAGATAAAAATTGATAGGAGTAGCTGTTTTCGAGATATAAGAAAGAAGCCAAAAAACTGTTACCTTAATAAAGCGCTTGCATATAAGCAAATTTAGTACTATTAGTATTATTATTATTAATGTTATTGCTATTAATATGACGATTAAAAACGACTCTGAAGACTTTGGTGACTTTTACGTCTCCTCCTTTTTCCTCTACTAAAGTGTTAGACCCAATTAATTTAGTTTAATTTCGGTTTTTCAAACATTTTATTTTAAAGCAAATTTTTGTTAAAGATTATTTATATCCAACTCTATAACTCGCTTATGGTTGGTCCTACAAAAAAATGCAAATAACTATTTTGTAGGAAATTTTATGAGCTTTAATTTTAGTAAAAAGATAAAAATTGATAGGAGTAACTGTTTTCGAGATATAAGCAAGAAACCAAAAAACTGTAACCTTAATTAAGCGCTTGCATATAAGCAAATTTCGTACTAAAAACCACTCTGAAGACTTTGGTGACTTTTGTCTTCTCTTTTTTCCTCTACTAAAGTGTTAGACCCAATTAATTTGGTTTAATATCGGTTTTTCAAACATTTTATTTTAAAGAAAATTTTTGTTAAAGATTATTTATATCCAACTCTATAACTCGCTTATGGTTGGTCCTACAAAAAAATGCAAATAACTATTTTGTAGGAAATTTTATCAGCTTTAATTTTGAAAAAGAGATAAAAATTGATAGGAGTAACTGTTTTCGAGATATAAGCAAGAAACCAAAAAACTGTTACCATAATTAAGCGTTTGCATATAAGCAAATTTAGTACTATTAGTATTATTATTATTAATGTTATTGTTATTAATCTGGCGACAAAAGACGACTCTGAAACATTTAGTGACTTTTATGTCTTCTCCTTTTTCCTCTACTAAAGTGTTAGACACAATTAATTTAGTTTAATTCCGGTTTTTCAAGCATTTTATTTTAAAGCAAATTTTTGTTAAATATTATTTATATCCAACTCTATAACTCGTTTATGCTTGGTCCTACAAGAAAAATGCAAATAACTATTTTGTTGGAAATTTCATCAGCTTTAATTTTGGAAGAATGATAAAATTTGATAGGAGTAACTGTTTTCGAGATATAAGCAAAAAATCAATAAGAAAACTGTAACTGTTACTGAACAAAAATGTAATTCCGTTTTCAATGTTTGAGACGAAGACGAAAATGCAGCATTTTCTGTCACCTCCTTTTTCTTCAAATTAAGTATTGAACCCAATAAATTAAGTGTATTTTAAATCACAAGACATTTTCTGTTAAAACACATTTTTTTTTAATTATTAATTACTTTCAAACTTATATCTCTCTTATGGTATGTTCTTCATGAAAAATGCAAATAACTATTTTGTAGGAAATTTTATCACCTTTAATTTTGGTGAAAAGTTAAAAATTGATAGAAGTAGCTGTTTTCGAGATATAAGCAAAAAACAAAAAAACTGTTACCTTAATTAAGCGCTTGCATATAAGCAAATTTAGTACTACTAGTATTGTTATTATAAATGTTATTGTTATTAATATGACGACTAAAGACAACTCTAAGACTTTAGTGACTTTTATGTCTCCTCCTTTTTCTTTTACTAAAGTGTTAGACACAATTAATTTAGTTTAATTTCAGTTTTTCAAACATTTTATTTTAAAGCAAATTTTTGTTAAATATTAAAAACTATAAAATGGCTTAGATTGCCTAAAAACACAGATCACACATGATCTTTTGCATAGAAATGAGAAAACGCTCATCTAACACAAAATAAGCTTCATTTTTGCTTAGAAAACTAAGCTTACTTTTATTACTACTATTAATATTATTATTATTATTATTATTATTACTATTATTTTTATTATTATTATTACTATTATTATTATTATTATTATTATTATTATTATTATTATTATTATTATTATTAATATTATTATTATTAAAAACCGATTATAACTTTTGTATAGTAAATGTTTATATACCAGTTTTAAAATGAGTTATTAATTTTAGACAATTTCTTGCCTAAAAACACAGATCACAGATGATTTCTTGCATAGAAATGAGAAAACGCTCATATAACACAAAATAAGCTTCATTTTTGCTTAGAAAACTAAGCTTACTTTTATTACTACTTTTATTATTTTTATTATTATTATTATTACTATTATTTTTATTATTATTACTATTATTATTATTATTATTATTATTAATATTATTATTATTAAAAACCGATTATAACTTTTGTATAGTAAATGTTTTTATACCAGTTTTAAGATGAGTAATTAATTTTAGACAATTTCTTGCCTAAAAACACAGATCACAGATGATCTCTTGCATAGATATGAGAAAACGCTCATATGACACAAAATAAGCTTCATTTTTGCTTAGAAAACTAAGCTTACTTTTATTACTACTATTATTATTATTTTTATTATTATTATTATTACTATTATTTTTATTATTATTACTATTATTATTATTATTATTATTAATATTGTTATTATTAAAAACCGATTATAACTTTTGTATAGTAAATGTTTTTATACCAGTTTTAAAATGAGTTATTAATTTTAGACAATTTCTTGCCTAAAAACACAGATCACAGATGATTTCTTGCATAGAAATGAGAAAACGCTCATATAACACAAAATAAGCTTCATTTTTGCTTAGAAAAACTAAGCTTTAATTTAGAAAGAAATTCATTATTATAGGTATTATTATTATTATTATTTACTACTATTATTATTATTATTATTATTATTATTATTATTATTATTATTATTATTATTATTATTATTATTATTACTATTATTATTATTATTATTGTTAATATTATTATTATTATTATTATTAAAAACCGATTATAACTTTTGTATAGTAAATGTTTTTATACCAGTTTTAAAATGAGTGATTTATTTTAGACAATTTCCTGCCTAAAAACTATAAAATGGCTTAGATTGCCTAAAAACACAGATCACACATGATCTTTTGCATAGAAATGAGAAAACGCTCATGTAACACACAAAATAAGCTTCATTTTTCCTTATTAAAAGTATTAACATTATTATTACTTTTGTTACTATTACTATTATTATTATTATTATTATTATTATTATTATTATTATTATTATTATTATTGTTATTATTATTATTATTATTAAAAAATTATATTAAACAGACAGAAAACGTCGTATTCTGACACAAAAAAACGAATTACGTTATAGACTTGACGAGAACGGCGTATCTCGGACTCTTATAGGACTCTTATAGGGTCAAAAAGTATCAGTTTAAATTAAAACAAATTATGTTTGTTGACTCTCAGTCTGAATTGTTTATCAGTTCAAACAAAAACGGCTTATTTTAGACGATCTTTTGCTTTGAACAAGAAAACTTATATCGAACAGACTAAAAACGTATTAATCTGGCATAAAAGAGCAATTTATGTATCACTTTGGATAAAGGCAGCTAATCCTATTCGTTTCATTGCTTAAAATAGACAAAATTGTTAATAAATCTAACAAAAACGCTGAATTCTAGCACAAAATACTAATTACATTATAGTTTCGACGAGAATAGCTTATTTGGAATGATTCTATGCTTCCAAACGAGTAAATTTTTATTAAACAGATGCCAAACATCATGTTTTGTCTTATAAAGACATTTTATATTGCTGTTTGTATTAAAACAAAATATTTTCGTTGATTCTTTGTTCGAAGCAGCAAACCTAACATTAAAGAATTTGAAAACTTTGTATTCGGACACAAACCACCGAATTTTGTATCAGTTTAGACAAAATCGGTTGATTTTCGACAATATTTTGCTTTGAACAAAAAAACTTATATCAAACTGACTAAAATCGTCTTATTTTAGCACCAAACAAAAGATTTGCGTTATAGTCTTAACGAGAGCTGTTAATTTCAAACGGTTCTATGCTTTGAAACGAGTAAACTTTCACTGAACAGAGGAAAAACATCTTATTTCGCCTTTTAAAAACGATTCATGCCTCAGTTAGGATAAAAACCAATTATTTTCGTTAATTCATTGTTACATACAAGAAACCTTACATCAAAGTAACTGAAAACCCCTTATTCAGGCACAGAAATACGAATTACGTTTCAGTCTGGACAAAAACTGCTTACTTTAGACGATCCTTTGTTTTGAATACAAAAACTTACATTAAAAAGATTAAAAACGTCTTATTCTGGCTCAAACCTGCAAATTATGTATTACTTTGGATAAAAGCAGTTTATCCTGATTACTCCTTTGCTTAGAATAGAGCAAACTTGTATAAAACTTAATGAAAACTTTAAATTTCGTCTCAAAGAAATAATTTACGTTATAGTTTTGACCAGAACTGTTAATTTCAAACGATTTTATGCCCCCAAACGAGAAAACTTTCACTAAACAGATGCCAAACGTCTTAGTTCGTTTTATAAAAACGACATGTTACAGTTTAAACAAAAACAAATTATTTTCGTTGTTGTGTCAAAATAATTTATTTCGAATGATTCAATGGAGCGAAACGAGTAAACTTTTATAGGACAGATGCAAAATACCATATTACCACATAAATCGTTATTTTAAAGCAAAGTATTAGCTTTTGCACTTGTTCAATTAGAGTTTGCTAACTTCGAAGTATGTAATCGTCCGAAATAATTTTTTTTTGTCAAAACTATAACGTAATTAGTTCTTTTGAGCTTGAATATAGAGTTTTCATTACGTTTTATAGTAGTTTACTCTACTCTAAGCATAGAATCAAACAGAGTAATCCGCTTTTGTTAAAGCTGATACATAATTTGCTCTTATTTTCGAGAATAAGACGTTTTCAATATGTTTGATAAATTTTTTTTTGTTTATAGCAAGGAATCGTTTAAAATAAGCTGTATTTGCCTAAACTGATACGTAATTCGATATTTGTGCATGGATACGAAGTTTTCAGTTTCTTTGACGTGAAATTTCTTGATGCAAAAGGTAATAATTTGCTTTAAAACGCTTTATATGGTAATATGTGGTTTTGCATCTGCCCCATAAAAGTTCATTAGTTTCGAATCATAAAATCGTTTGAAATATACAGTGCTGGTCAAAACTATAACGTAATTAATATCTTTGAGACGAAATTTAAAGTTTTCATTAAGTTTTATACAAGTTTACTCTATTCTAAGTAAAGGAGTAATCAGGATAAATTGCTTTTATCTAGAGTAATATATAATTTGCAGTTTTCAGCCAGAATAAGACGTTTTTAATCTTTTTAATGTAAGTTTTTGTATTCAAAACAAAGGATCGTCTAAAGTAAGCAGTTTTTGTCCAGACAGAAACGTAATTCGAATTTCTGTGCCTGAATAAAGGGGTTTTCAGTTACTTTGATGTAAGGTTTCTTGTTTGTAACAATAAATTAACGAAAATAATTGGTTTTTATCCAAACTGTGGCATGAATCGTTTTTAAAAGGTGAAATAAGATCTTTTTCCTCTGTTCAGTAAAAGTTTACTCGTTTCAAAGCATAGAACCGTTTAAAATTATCAGCTCTCGTTAAGACTATAAAGCAAATCTTTTGTTTTGTGCTAAAATAAGACGTTTTTAGTCAGTTTGATATAAGTTTTCTTGTTCAAAGCAAAATATTGTCGAAAATCAACCGTTTTTGTCTAAACTGATACAAAATTCGGTGGTTTGTGTCCGAATACAAAGTTTTCAGATTCTTAAATGTTAGGTTTGCTGCTTCTAACAAAGGATCAACGAAAATATTTTGTTTTAATACAAACTGCAATATAAAATGTCTTTATGTTTAATAAAAATTTACTCGTTTGGAAGCATAGAATCATTCCAAATAAGCTATTCTCGTCGAAACTATAATGTAATTAGTATTTGGTGGTAGAATACAGCGTTTTTGTTAGATTTATTAACAATTTTGTCTATTTTAAGCAATGAAACGAATAGGATTAGCTGCCTTTATCCAAAGTGATACATAAATTGCTCTTTTATGCCAGATTAATACGTTTTTAGTCTGTTCGATGTAAGTTTTCTTGTTTAAAGCAAAAGATCGTCTAAAATAAGCCGTTTTTGTTTGAACTGATGAACAATTCAGACTGAGAGTCAACAAAAATAATTTGTTTTAATCCAAACTGATACTTTCTGACCCTATAAGAGTCCTATAAGAGTCCGAGATACGCCGTTCTCGTCAAGTCTATAACGTAATTCGTTTTTTTGTGTCAGAATACGACGTTTTCTGTCTGTTTAATATAAGTTTTTAATAATAATAATAATAATAACAATAATAATAATAATAATAATAATAATAATAATAATAGTAATAATAATAATAATAATAATAATAATAATAATTAAGAATAAATCATACATGCATACCTGAATATGACTTTGCACGTGAAACAAATCCCTTCTGGAGTGATTGGTTTTATACCCCACGACATGAAGATAACCACTTGAGCAACCCGACTACGCTCAGTGAGAAGCCCCAAACATAATAATAATAATAATAGTAATAATAATAATAATAATAATAATAAAAATAATAATAGTAATAATAGTAAGCTTAGTTTTCTAAGCAAAAATGAAGCTTATTTTGTGTGCTATATGAGCGTTTTCTCATTTCTATGCAAGAAATCATCTGTGATGTGTTTTTAGGCAAGAAATTGTCTAAAATTAATAACTCATTTTAAAACTGGTATAAAAACATTTACTATGCAAAAGTTAATAATAATAATAATAATAATAATAATAATAATAATAATAATAATAATAATAATAATAATAATAGTAATAATAATAATAATAATAATAATAATAATAATAATAATAATAGTAATAATAATAATAATAATAATAATAAAAATAATAATAGTAATAATAGTAAGCTTAGTTTTCTAAGCAAAAATGAAGCTTATTTTGTGTGCTATATGAGCGTTTTCTCATTTCTATGCAAGAAATCATCTGTGATGTGTTTTTAGGCAAGAAATTGTCTAAAATTAATAACTCATTTTAAAACTGGTATAAAAACATTTACTATACAAAAGTTATAATCGGTTTTTAATAATAATAATATTAATAATAATAATAATAATAATAGTAATAATAGTAATAAAAATAATAGTAATAATAATAATAATAATAATAATAAAAATAATAATAATAGTAGTAATAAAAGTAAGCTTAGTTTTCTAACCAAAAATAAAGCTTATTTTGCGTTATATGAGCGTTTTCTCATTTCTATGCAAAAGATCATGTGTGATCTGTGTTTTTAGGCAATCTGCCATTTTATAGTTTTTAAGCAAGAAATTGGCTAAAATTAATCACTCATTTTAAAACAGGTATAAAAACAATACTAGACAAAAGTTATAATCGGTTTTTAATAATAACAATTATAATAATAATAATAATAATAATAATAATAATAATAATAATAATAATAATAATAATAATAATAATAATAATAATAATAATAATAATAATAATAATAATAATAATAATAATAACAATAATAATAATAATAATAATAATAATAACAATAATAATAATAAAAATAATAATAATAGTAATAATAATAATAAAAATAATAGTAATAATAATAATAATAATAAAAATAATAATAATAGTAGTAATAAAAGTAAGCTTAGTTTTCTAAGCAAAAATGAAGTTTTTTTTTGTGTGTTATATGAGTGTTTTCTCATTTCTATGCAAGAAATCATCTGTGATCTGTGTTTTTAGGCAAGAAATAGTCTAAAATTAATAACTCATTTTAAAACTGGTATAAAAACATTTACTATACAAAAGTTAATAACAATAATAATAATAATATTAACAATAATAATAATAATAATAATAATAATAATAATAATAATAATAATAATAATAATAATAATAATTTTAATAATAATAATAATAATAATAGTAACAAAAGTAATAATAATAATAATACTTTTAATAAAGAAAAATGGAGCTTATTTTGTGTGTTACATGAGCGTTTTCTCATTTCTATGCAAAAGATCATGTGTGATCTGTGTTTTTAGGCAATACAAGCCATTTTATAGTTTTTAATATTTAACAAAAATTTGCTTTAAAATAAAATGTTTGAAAAACACTTTAGTAGAGGAAAAAAGAGGAGACATAAAAGTCACTAAAGTCTTAAATGTAATTCAGTTTTCAATGTTTGAGACAAAGACGAAATTGCAGCATTTACAAACGACTCTAAAGGCTTCAGTGACTTATCTGTCACCTCTTTTTTCTTCAAATAGATTATTGGACCCAATAAATTAAGTGTATTTTAAATCACAAGACATTTTCTGTTGAAGCACTTTTTTTTAAATTGTAATTATTTTCAAACTTATATCCCGCTTATGGTTAGTCCTACATGAAAAATGTAAATAACTATTTTGTAGGAAATTTTATCAGACTTAATTTTAGTAAAAAAATAAAAATTGATAGGATTAACTGTTTTCGAGATATAAGCAAGAAACCAAAAAACTGTTACCTTAATTAAGCGTTTGCATATAAGCAAATTTAGTACTACTAGTATTATTATTATCAATGTTATTGTTATTAGTATGACGACTAAAGACGATTCTGAAGACTTTAGTGACTTTTATATCTCTTCCTTTTTCCTCTACTAAAGTGTTAGACACAATTAATTTAGTTTAATTTCGGTTTTTCAAACATTTTATTTTAAAGCATATTTCTGTTAAAGATTATTTATATCCAACTCTATAACTCGCTTATGGTTGGTTTTACAAAAGAATTGCAAATAACTCTATTGTAGCAAATTTTACCAGCTTTAATTTTGAAAAAAAGATAAAAATTGATAGGAGTAACTGTTTTCGAGATATAAGCAAGAAACCAAAAAACTGTTACCTTAATTAAGCGTTTGCATATAAGCAAATTTAGTACTATTAGTATTATTATTAATGTTATTGTTATGAATATGACGACTAAAGACGACTCTGAAACATTTAGTGACTTTTATGTCTTCTCCTTTTTCCTCTACTAAAGTGTTAGACACAATTAATTTAGTTTAATTCCGGTTTTTCAAGCATTTTATTTTAAAGCAAATTTTTGTTAAATATTATTTATGTCCAACTCTATAACTCGTTTATGCTTGGTCCTACAAGAAAAATGTAAATAACTAATTTGATGGAAATTTTATCAGCTTTAATTTTGGAAGAAAGATAATATTTGATAGGAGTAACTGTTTTCGAGTTATAAGCAAAAAACCAATAAGAAAACTGTAACTGTTACTGAACAAAAATGTAATTCAGTTTTCAATGTTTGAGACACAGACGAAAATGCAGCATTTAAAAACGACTCTAAAGACTTCAGTGACTTTTATGTCACCTCCTTTTTTTTAATAAAGTATTGGACCCAATAAATTAAGTGTATTTTAAATCACAAGACATTTTCTGTTAAAGCACTTTTTTTTAAATATTAATTATTTTCAAACTTATATCTCGCTTATGGTTAGTCCTACTAAAAATGCAAATAACTATTTCGTAGAAAATTTTATCAGCTTTAATTTTAGTAAATAGATAAAAATTGATAGGAGTAACTGTTTTCGAGATATAAGCAAGAAACTGTTACCTTAATTAAGCGCTTGCATATAAGCAAATTTAGTACTATTAGTATTATTATTATTAATGTTATTGTTATTAATATGACGACTAAAAACGACTCTCAAGACTTTGGTGACTTTTATGTTTTCTCCTTTTTCCTCCACCCATAAGCGAGATATAAGTTTGAAAATAATTAATATTTAAAAAAAAAGTGCTTTAACAGAAAATGTCTTGTGATTTAAAATACACTTAATTTAATGAGTCCAATACTTTATTAGAAGAAAAAGGAGGTGACATAAAAGTCACTGAAGTCTTCAGAGTCGATTTTAAATGGTGCATTTTCGTCTTCATTTCAAACATTGAAAACTGAATTACATTTTTGTTCAGTAACAGTTACAGTTTTCTTATTGGTTTTTTGCTTATATCTCGAAAACAGTTACTCCTATCAATTTTTATCTTTCTTTCAAGATTAAAGCTGATAAAATTTCCTACAAAATAGTTATTTGCATTTTTCTTGTAGGACCAACCATAAGCGAGTTATAGAGATGGATATAAATAATATTTAACAAAAACTTGCTTTAAAATAAAATGTTTGAAAAACTAAAATTAAACTAAATTAGTTGTGTCTAACACTTTAGTAGAGGAAAAAGGAGAAGACATAAAAGTCACTAAATGTTTCAGAGTCGTCTTTAGTCGTCATATTAATAACAATAACATTAATAATAATAATAATAATAGTACTAAATTTGCTTATATGCAAACGCTTAATTAAGGTAACAGTTTTTTGGTTTCTTGCTTATATCTCGAAAACAGTTACTCCTATCAATTTTTATCTTTTTTTCAAAATCAAAGCTGATAAAATTTTCTACAAAATAGTTATTTGCATTTTTTTGTAGGACCAACCATAAGCGAGTTATAGAGTTGGATATAAATAATCTTTAACAAAAATTTGCTTTAAAATAAAATGTTTGAAAAACCGATATTAAACTAAATTAATTTGGTCTAACACATTAGTAGAGGAAAAAGGAGAAGACATAAAAGTCACCAAAGTCTTCAGAGTTGTTTTTAGTACAAAATTTGCTTATAAGCAAACGCTTAATTAAGGTAACAGTTTTTTGGTTTCTTGCTTATATCTCGAAAACCGTTACTCCTATCAATTTTTATCTTTTTACTAAAATTAAAGCTGATAAAATTTCCTACAAAATAGTAATTTGCATTTTTTATGTAGGACTAACCATAAGCGAGATATAAGTTTGAAAATAATTATTATTTAAAAAAAAAGTGCTTTAACAGAAAATGTCTTGTGATTTAAAATACACTTAATTTAATGAGTCCAATACTTTATTAGAAGAAAAAGGAGGTGACATAAAAGTCACTGAAGTCTTCAGAGTCGATTTTAAATGCTGCATTTTCGTCTTCATCTCAAACATTGAAAACTGAATTGCATTTTTGTTCAGTAACAGTTACGGTTTTCTTATTGGTTTTTTGCTTATATCTCGAAAACAGTTACTCCTATCAATTTTTATCTTTCTTTTAAGATTAAAGCTGATAAAATTTCCTACAAAATAGTTATTTGCATTTTTCTTGTAGGACCAACCATAAGCGAGTTATAGAGTTAGATATAAATAATATTTAACAAAAACTTGCTTTAAAATAAAATGTTTGAAAAACTAAAATTAAACTAAATTAATTGTGTCTAACACTTTAGTAGAGGAAAAAGGAGAAGACATAAAGGTCACTAAAGGTTCCAGAGTCGTTTTTAGTCGTCATATTAATAACAATAACATTAATAATAATAATACTAATAGTACTAAATTTGCTTATATGCAAGCGCTTAATTAAGGTAACAGTTTCTTGCTTATATCTCGAAAACAGTTACTTCTATCAATTTTTATTTTTTTACTAAAATTAAAGCTGATAAAATTTCCTACAAAATAGTTATTTGCATTTTTCATGTAGGACTAACCATAAGCGAGATATAAGTTTGAAAATAATTAATATTTAAAAAAAAAGTGCTTTAAAAGAAAATGTTTTGTGATTTAAAATACACTTAATTTATTAGGTTCAATACTTTATTAGAAGAAAAAGGAGGTGACATATAAGTCACTGAAGTCTTCAGAGTCGATTTTAAATGCTGCATTTTCGTCTTCGTCTCAAACATTGAAAACTGAATTACATTTTTGTTCTGTAACAGTTACAGTTTTCTTATTGGTTTTTTGATTATATCTCGAAAACCGTTACTCCTATCATATTTTATCTTTCTTTCAAAATTAAAGCTAATAAAATTTCCTACAAAATAGTTATTTGCATTTTTTTTGTAGAACCAACCATAAGCGAGTTATAGAGTTAGATATAAATAATATTTAACAAAAACTTGCTTTAAAATAAAATGTTTGAAAAACTAAAATTAAACTAAATTAATTGTGTCTAACACTTTAGTAGAGGAAAAAGGAGAAGACATAAAAGTCACTAAAGGTTTCAGAGTCGTCTTTAATCGTCATATTAATAACAATAACATTAATAATAATAATACTAATAGTACTAAATTTGCTTACATGCAAACGCTTAATTAAGGTAACAGTTTTTTGGTTTCTTGCTTATATCTCGAAAACAGTTACTTATATCAATTTTTATCTTTTTACTAAAATTAAAGCTGATAAAATTTCCTACAAAATAGTTATTTGCGTTTTTCATGTAAGACTAACCATAAGCGAGATATAAGTTTAAAAATTATTAATATTTAAAAAAAAAGTGCTTTAACAGAAAATGTCTTGTGATTTAAAATACACTTAATTTATTGGGTCCAATACTTTATTAGAAGAAAAAGGAGGTGACATAAAAGTCGCTGAAGTCTTCAGAGTCGATTTTAATTGCTGCATTTTCGTCTTCGCCCCAAACATTGAAAACTGAATTACATTTTTGTTCAGTAACTGTAACAGTTTTCACTTTGGTTTTTTGCTTATATCTCGAAAACAATTACTTAAATCAATTTTTATCTATCTTTCAAAATTAAAGCTGATAAAATTTCCTACAAAATAGTTATTTGCATTTTTCTTGTAGGACCAACCATAAGCGAGTTATAGAGTTGGATATAAATAATCTTTAACAAAAATTTGCTTTAAAATAAAATGTTTGAAAAACCGAAATTAAGCTAAATTAATTGAGTCTAACACTTTAGTATAGGAAAAAGGAGAAGACATAAAAGTCACCAAAGTCTTCAGAGTCGTTTCTAGTCGTCATATTAATAACAATAACATCAATAATAATAATACTAATAGTACTAAATTTGCTTATATGCAAGCGCTTAATTAAGGTAACAGTTTTTTGGTTTCTTGCTTATATCTCGAAAACAGTTACTCCTATCAATTTTTATCTTTTTACTAAAATTAAAGCTGATAAAATTTCCTACAAAATAGTTATTTGCATTTTTCATGTATAGCTAACCATAAGCGAGATATAAGTTTGAAAATATTTAATATTTAAAACAAAGTAATTCAGTTTTCAATGTTTGAGACGAAGACGAAAATGCAGCATTTAAAAACGACTTTGAAGACTTCAGTGACTTTTATGTCACTTCCTTTTTCTTCTAATAAAGTATTGGACCCAATAAATTAAGTGTATTTTAAATCACAAGGCATTTTCTGCTAAAGCACATTTTTTTTAAATATTAATTATTTTCAAACTTATATCTCGCTTATGGTTAGTCCTACATGAAAAATGCAAATAACTATTTTGCAGGAAATTTTATCAGCTTTAATTTTAGTAAAAAGATAAAACATGTTAGGAGTAACTGTTTTCGAGATATAAGTAAGAAACCAAAAAACTGTTACCTTAATTAAGCGTTTGCATATAAGCAAATTTAGTACTATTAGTATTATTATTATTAATGTTATTGTTATTAATTTGACGACTAAAGACGACTCTGAAACATTTGTTGACTTTTATGTCTTCTCCTTTTTCCTCTACTAAGGTGTTAGACACAATTAATTTAGTTTAATTCCGGTTTTTCAAGCATTTTATTTTAAAGCAAATTTTTGATAAATATTATTTATATCCAACTCTATAACTCGTTTATGCTTGGTCCTGCAAGAAAAATGTAAATAACTATTTTGTTGGAAATTTTATCAGCTTTAATTTTGGAAGAAAGATAAAATTTGATAGGAGTAAGTGTTTTCGAGATATAAGCAAAAAACCAATAAGAAAACTGTACCTGTTCCTGAACAAAAATGTAATTCAGTTTTCAATGTTTGAGACAAAGACGAAAATGCAGCATTTAAAAACGACTCTGAAGACTTCAGCGACTTTTATGTCACCTCCTTTTTCTTCTAATAAAGTATTGGACCCAATAAATTAAGTGTATTTTAATCACAAGACATTTTCTGTTAAAGCACTTTTTTTTTAAATATTAATAATTTTTAAACTTATATCTCGCTTATGGTTAGTCTTACATGAAAAATGCAAATAACTATTTTGTAGGAAATTTTATCAGCTTTAATTTTAGTAAAAAGATAAAAATTGATATAAGTAACTGTTTTCGAGATATAAGCAAGAAACCAAGAAACTGTTACCTTAATTAAGCGTTTGCATGTAAGCAAATTTAGTACTATTAGTATTATTATTATTAATGTTATTGTTATTAATATGACAACTAAAGACGACTCTGAAACTTTTAGTGACTTTTATGTCTTCTCCTTATTCCTCTACTAAAGTGTTAGACACAATTAATTTAGATTAATTTTAGTTTTTCAAACATTTTATTTTAAAGCAAATTTTTGTTAAATATTATTTACATCCAACTCTATAACTCGCTTATGGTTGGTCCTACAAGAAAAATGCAAATAACTATTTTGTAGGAAATTTTATCAGCTTTAATTATGAAAAAAGAGATAAAAATTGATAGGAGTAACTGTTTTCGAGATTTAAGCAAAAAACCAATACGAAAACTGTAACTGTTACTGAACAAAAGTGTAATTCAGTTTTCAATGTTTGAGACGAAGACGAAAATGCAGCATTTAAAAACGACTCTGAAGACTTCAGCGACTTTTATGTCACCTCCTTTTTCTTCTAATAAAGTGTTGGACCCAATAAATTAAGTGTATTTTAAATCACAAGACATTTTCTGTTAAAGCACTTTTTTTAATATTAATAATTTTTAAAGTTATATCTCGCTTATGGTTAGTCCTACATGAAAAATGCAAATAACTATTTTGTAGGAAATTTTATCAGCTTGAATTTTGAAAGAAAGATAAAAATTGATAGGAGTAACTGTTTTCGAGATATAAGCAAAAAACCAATAAGAAAACTGTAACTGTTACTGAACAAAAATGTATTTCAGTTTTCAATGTTTGAGACGAAAACGAAAATGCAGCATTTAAAAACGACTCTGAAGACTTTAGTGACTTTTATGTCATTTCCTTTTTCTTCTAATAAAGTATTGGACCCAATAAATTAAGTGTATTTTAAATCACAAGACATTTTCTGTTGAAGCACTTTTTTTTTTAAATATTAATTATTTTCAAACTTATATCTCGCTTATGGCTAGTCCTACATGAAAAATGCAAATAACTATTTTGTAAAAAATTTTTTCAGCTTTAATTTTAGTAAAAAGATAAAAATTGATGGGAGTAACTGTTTTCGAGATATAAGCAAGAAACCAAAAAACTATTACCTTAATTAAGCGCTTGCATATAAGCAAATTTAGTACTAAAAACAACTCTGAAGACTTTGGTGACTTTTATGTCTTCTCCTTTTTTCTCTACTAAAGTGTTAGACCCAATTAATTTAGTTTAATATCGGTTTTTCAAACATTTTATTTTAAGAAAATTTTTGTTAAAGATTATTTATATCCAACTCTATAACTCGCTTATGGTTGGTCCTACAAAAAAATGCAAATAACTATTTTGTAGGAAATTTTATCAGCTTTAATTTTGAAAGAAAGATAAAATTTGATAGGTGCAACTGTTTTCGAGATATAAGCAAAAAACCAAGAAGAAAACTGTAACTGTTACTGAACAAAAATGTAATTCAGTTTTCAATGTTTGAGACGATGACAAAAATGCAGCATTTAAAAACGACTCTGAAGACTTCAGTGACTTTTATGTCACCTTCTTTTTCTTCTAATAAAGTATTAGACCCAATAAATTAAGTGTATTTTAAATCACAATGCATTTTCTGTTAAAGAACTTTTGTTTTAAATATTAATTATTTTCAAACTTATATCTCGCTTATGGCTAGTCCTACATGAAAAATGCAAATAACTATTTTGTAGGAAATTTTATCAGTTTGAATTTTAAAAGAAAGATAAAAATTGATAGGAGTAACTGTTTTCGAGATATAAGCAAAAAACCAATAAGAAAACTGTAACTGTTACTGAACAAAAATGTAATTCAGTTTTCAATGTTTGAAACGATGACAAAAATGCAGCATTTAAAAACGACTCTGAAGACTTCAGTGACTTTTATGTCACCTCCTTTTTCTTCTAATAAAGTATTGGACCCAATAAATTAAGTGTATTTTAAATCACAAGACATTTTCTGTTAAAGCACTTTTTTTTAAATATTAATTATTTTCAAACTTATATCTCGCTTATGGCTAGTCCTACATGAAAAATGCAAATAACTATTTTGTGGGAAATTTTATTAGCTTTAATTTTGGTAAAAAAATAAAAATTGATAGGAGGAACTGTTTTCGAGACATAAGCAAGAAACGAAAAAACTGTTACCTTAATTAAGCGCTTGCATATAAGCAAATTTAGTACTATTAGTGTTATTATTATTAATGTTATTGTTATTAATATGACGACTAAAAACGACTCTGAAGACTTTGGTGACTTTTATGTCTTCTCCTTTTTCCTATACTAAAGTGTTAGACTCAATTAATTTAGTTTAATTTCGGTTTTTCAAACATTTTTTTTTAAAGCTAATTTTTGTTAAAGATTATTTATATCCAACTCTATAACTCGCTTATGGTTGGTCTTACAAAAGAAATGCAAATAACTATTTTGTAGAAAATTTTATCAGCTTTAATTTTGAAAGAAAGATAAAAATTGATAGAAGTAATTGTTTTCGAGATATAAGCAAAAAACCAAAGTGAAAACTGTTACAGTTACTGAACAAAAATGTAATTCAGTTTTCAATGTTTGAGACGAAGGCAAAAATGCAGCATATGAAAACGACTCTGAAGACTTCAGCGACTTTTATGTCACCTCCTTTTTCTTCTAATAAAGTATTGGACCCAATAAATTAAGTGTGTTTTAAATCACAAGACATTTTTTGTTAAAGCACTTTTTTTTTAAATATTGATTATTTTCAAACTTATATCTCGCTTATGGTTAGTCCTACATGAAAAATGCAAAAAACTATTTTGTAGGAAATTTTATCAGCTTTAATTTTAGTAAATAGATAAAAATTGATAGGAGTAACTGTTTTCGAGATATAAGCAAGAAACCAAAAAACTGTCACCTTAATTAAGCGTTTGCATACAAGCAAATTTAGTACGATTAGTACTATTATTATTAAGGTTATTGTTATTAGTTTGACGATTAAAGACGACTCTGAAATCTTTAGTGACTTTTATGTCTTCTCCTTTTTCCTCTACTAAAGTGTTAGACACAATTAATTTAGTTTAGTTTCAGTATTTCAAACATTTTATTTTAAAGCAAATTTTTGTTAAATATTATTTATATCCATCTTTATAACTCGCTTATACTTGGTCCTACAAGAAAAATGCAAATAACTATTTTGTAGGAAATTTTATCAGCTTTAATTTTTGTAAAAAGATAAAAATTGATAGGAGTAACTGTTTTCGAGATATAAGCAAGAAACCAAAAAACTGTCACCTTAATTAAGCGTTTGCATACAAGCAAATTTAGTACTATTAGTATTATTATTATTAATGTTATTGTTATTTGTATGACGATTAAAGGCGACTCTGAAACCTTTAGTGACTTTTATGTTTTTTCCTTTTTCCTCTACTAAAGTGTTAGACACAATTAATTTAGTTTAATTTCAGTATTTCAAACATTTTATTTTAAAGCAAATTTTTGTTAAATATTATTTATATCCATCTTTATAACTCGCTTATACTTGGTCCTACAAGAAAAATGCAAATAACTATTTTGTAGGAAATTTTATCAGCTTTAATTTTTGTAAAAAGATAAAAATTGATAGGAGTAACTGTTTTCGAGATATAAGCAAGAAACCAAAAAACTGTCACCTTAATTAAGCGTTTGCATACAAGCAAATTTAGTACTATTAGTATTATTATTATTAATGTTATTGTTATTAGTATGACGATTAAAGACGTCTCTGAAACCTTTAGTGACTTTTATGTGTCCTCCTTTTTCCTCCACTAAAGTGTTAGACACAATTAATTTAGTTTAATTTCAGTATTTCATACATTTTATTTTAAAGCAAATTTTTGTTAAATATTATTTATATCCATCTTTATAACTCGCTTATACTTGGTCTTACAAGAAAAATGCAAATAACTATTTTGTAGGAAATTTTATCAGCTTTAATTTTAGTAAAAAGTTAAAAATTGATAGGAGTAACTGTTTTCGAGATATAAGCAAGAAACCAAAAAACTGTTACCTTAATAAAGCGCTTGCATATAAGCAAATTTAGTACTATTAGTATTATTATTATTAATGTTATTGTTATTAGTATGACGATTAAAGACGACTCTGAAACCTTTAGTGATTTTTATGTCTTCTCCTTTTTCCTCTACTAAAGTGTTAGACACAATTAATTTAGTTTAATTTCAGTATTTCAAACATTTTATTTTAAAGCAAATTTTTGTTAAATATTATTTATATCCATCTTTATAACTCGCTTATACTTGGTCCTAGAAGAAAAATGCAAATAACTATTTTGTAGGAAATTTTATCAGCTTTAATTTTAGTAAAAAAATAAAAATTGATAGGAGTAACTGTTTTCGAAATATAAGCAAGAAACTGTTACCTTAATTAAGCGCTTGCATAGAAGCAAATTTAGTAATATTAGTATTATTATTATTAATGTTATTGTTACTAATATGACGACTAAAAACGACTCTCAAGACTTTGGTGACTTTTATGTCTTCTCCTTTTTCCTCTACTAAAGTGTTAGACACAATTAATTTAGTTTAATTTCGGTTTTTCAAACATTTTATTTTAAAGCAAATTTTTGTTAAAGATTATTTATATCCAACTCTATAACTCGCTTATGGTTGGTCCTACAAGAAAAATGCAAATAACTATTTTGTAGGAAATTTTATTAGCTTGAATTTTGAAAAAAGATAAAAATTGATAGGAGTAACTGTTTTCGAGATATAAGCAAAAAACCAATAAGAAAACTGTAACTGTTACTGAACAAAAATGTAATTCAGTTTTCAATGTTTGAGACAAAGACGAAAATGCAGCATTTAAAATCGACTCTGAAGACTTCAGTGACTTTTATGTCACCTCCTTTTTCTTCTAATAAAGTATTGGACCCATTAAATTAAGTGTATTTTAAATCACAAGACATTTTCTGTTAAAGCACTTTTTTTTTAAATATTAATTATTTTCAAACTTACATTTCGCTTATGGTTAGTCCTACATAAAAAATGCAAATTACTATTTTGTAGGAAATTTTATCAGCTTTAATTTTAGTAAAAAGATAAAAATTAATAGGAGTAACTGTTTTCGAGATATATGCAAGAAACCAAAAAACTGTAACCTTAATTAAGCGCTTGCATATAAGCAAATTTAGTACTAAAAACCACTCTGAAGACTTTGGTGACTTTTATGTCTTCTCCTTTTTTCTCTACTAAAGTGTTAGACCCAATTAATTTGGTTTAATATCGGTTTTTCAAACATTTTGTTTTAAAGAAAATTTTTGTTAAAGATTATTTATATCCAACTCTATAACTCGCTTATGGTTGGTCCTACAAAAAAATGCAAATAACTATTTTGTAGGAAATTTTATCAGCTTTAATTTTGAAAAAAAGATAAAAATTGATAGGAGTAACTGTTTTCGAGATATAAGAAAGAAGCCAAAAAACTGTTACCTTAATAAAGCGCTTGCATATAAGCAAATTTAGTACTATTAGTATTATTATTATTAATGTTATTGTTATTAATATGACGATTAAAAACGACTCTGAAGTCTTTGGTGACTTTTACGTCTCCTCCTTTTTCCTCTACTAAAGTGTTAGACCCAATTAATTTAGTTTAATTTCGGTTTTTCAAACATTTTATTTTAAAGCAAATTTTTGTTAAAGATTATTTATATCCAACTCTATAACTCGCTTATGGTTGGTTCTACAAAAAAAATGCTAAAAAATATTTTGTAGGAAATTTTATCAGCTTTAATTTTGAAGGAAAGATAAAAATTTATAGGAGTAACTGTTTTCGAGATATAAGCAAAAAACCAATAAGAAAACTGTAACTGTTACTGAACAAAAATGTAATTCAGTTTTCAATGTTTGAGACAAAGACGAAAATGCAGCATTTAAAATCGACTCTAAAGACTTCAGTGACTTTTACGTCACCTCCTTTTTCTTCTAATAAAGTATTGGACCCATTAAATTAAGTGTATTTTAAATCACAAGACA
Source organism: Tribolium castaneum (assembly GCF_031307605.1). NCBI lineage: Eukaryota > Metazoa > Arthropoda > Insecta > Coleoptera > Tenebrionidae > Tribolium > Tribolium castaneum. The sequence goes on from NC_087397.1 coordinate 18,096,760, forward strand.
TTTTCTGTTAAAGCACTTTTTTTTTAAATATTAATTATTTTCAAACTTACATCTCGCTTATGGTTAGTCCTACATGAAAAATGCAAATTACTATTTTGTTGGAAATTTTATCAGCTTTAATTTTAGTAAAAAGATAAAAATTAATAAGAGTAACTGTTTTCGAGATATAAGCAAAAAACAAAAAAACTGTTACCTTAATTAAGCGCTTGCATATAAGCAAATTTAGTACTACTAGTATTGTTATTATAAATGTTATTGTTATTAATATGACGACTAAAGACAACTCTAAGACTTTAGTGACTTTTACGTCACCTCCTTTTTCTTCTAATAAAGTATTGGACCCATTAAATTAAGTGTATTTTAAATCACAAGACATTTTCTGTTAAAGCACTTTTTTTTTAAATATTAATTATTTTCAAACTTACATCTCGCTTATGGTTAGTCCTACAAGAAAAATGCAAATAACGATTTTGTAGGAAATTTTATCAGCTTTAATTTTGAAAAAAAGATAAAAATTGATAGGAGTAATTGTTTTCGAGATATAAGCAAGAAACCAAAAAACTGTTACCTTAATTAAGCGCTTGCATATAAGCAAATTTAGTACTAAAAACAACTCTGAAGACATTGGTGACTTTTATGTCTTCTCCTTTTTTCTCTACTAAAGTGTTAGACCCAATTAATTTAGTTTAATATCGGTTTTTCAAACATTTTATTTTAAAGCAAATTTTTGTTAAAGATTATTTATATCCAACTCACTAACTCGCTTATGGTTGGTCCTACAAAAAAATGCAAATAACTATTTTGTAGGAAATTTTATCAGCTTTAATTTTGAAACAAGATAAAAATTGATAGGGGTAACTGTTTTCGAGATATAAGCAAGAAACCAAAAAACTGTTACCTTAATTAAGCGTTTGCATATAAGCAAATTTAGTACTATTAGTATTATTATTATTAATGTTATTGTTATGAATATGACGACTAAAGACGACTCTGAAACATTTAGTGACTTTTATGTCTTCTCCTTTTTCCTCTTCTAATTTTTGTTAAAAATTAAAAACTATAAAATGGCTTAGATTGCCTAAAAACACAGATCACACATGATCTTTTGCATAGTAATGAGAAAACGCTCATGTAACACACAAAATAAGCTCCATTTTTTCTTATTAAAAGTATTATTATTATTATTACTTTTGTTACTATTACTATTATTATTATTATTATTATTATTGTTAATATTATTATTATTATTTATATTATTATTATTATTAACTTTTGTATAGTAAATGTTTTTATACCAGTTTTAAAATGAGTTATTATTTTTAGACAATTTCTTGCCTAAAAACACAGATCACAGTTGATTTCTTGCATAGAAATGAGAAAACACTCATATAACACACAAAATAAGCTCCATTTTTGCTTAGAAAACTAAGCATACTTTTATTACTATTATTATTATTTTTATTATTATTATTGTTATTATTATTATTATTATTATTATTATTATTGTTATTATTATTATTATAATTGTTATTATTAAAAACCGATTATAACTTTTGTATAGTATTGTTTTTATACCAGTTTTAAAATGAGTGATTAATTTTAGACAATTTCTTGCCTAAAAACTATAAAATGGCTTAGATTGCCTAAAAACACAGATCACACATGATCTTTTGCATAGAAATGAGAAAACGCTCATATAACACAAAATAAGCTTTATTTTTGCTTAGAAAACTAAGCTTAATTTTGTTACTACTATTATTATTATTTTTATTATTATTATTATTATTACTAATATTTTTATTATTATTACTATTATTATTATTATTATTATTATTATTATTAATATTATTATTATTAAAAACCGATTATAACTTTTGTATAGTAAATGTTTTTATACCAGTTTTAAAATGAGTTATTAATTTTAGACAATTTCTTGCCTAAAAACACAGATCACAGATGATCTCTTGCATAGAAATGAGAAAACGCTCAAATTACTAAAATTAAAGCTGATAAAATTTCCTACAAAATAGTTATTTGCATTTTTCATGTAGGACTAACCATAAGCGAGATATAAGTTTGAAAATAGTTAATATTTAAAAAAAAAGTTCTTTAACAAAAAATGTCTTGTGATTAAAATACACTTAATTTAATGGGTCCAATACTTTATTAGAAGAAAAAGGAGGTGACATAAAAGTCACCAAAGTCTTGAGAGTCGTTTTGGTCGTCATATTAATAACAATAACATTAATAATAATAATACTAATAGTACTAAATTTGCATATATGCAAGCGCTTAATTAAGGTTACAGTTTCTTGCTTATATCCCGAAAACAGTTACTCCTATCAATTTTTATCTTTTTTTCAAAATTAAAGCTGATAAAATTTCCTACAAAATAGTTATTTGCATTTTTCTTGTAGGACCAAGTATAAGCGAGTTATAAAGATGGATATAAATAATATTTAACAAAAATTTGCTTTAAAATAAAATGTTTGAAATACTGAAATTAAACTAAATTAATTTTGTCTAACACTTTAGTAGAGGAAAAAGGAGAAGACATAAAAGTCACTAAAGGTTTCAGAGTCGTCTTTAATCGTCATACTAATAACAATAACATTAATAATAATAATACTAATAGTACTAAATTTGCTTATATGCAAGCGCTTTATTAAGGTAACAGTTTTTTGGTTTCTTGCTTATATCTCGAAAACAGTTACTCCTATCAATTTTTAACTTTTTACTAAAATTAAAGCTGATAAAATTTCCTACAAAATAGTTTTTTGCATTTTTCATGTAGGACTAACCATAAGCGAGATATAAGTTTGAAAATAATTAATATTTAAAAAAAAATGCTTTAACAGAAAATGTCTTGTGATTTAAAATACACTTAATTTTATGGGTCCAATACTTTATTAGAAGAAAAAGGAGGTGACATAAAAGTCACCAAAGTCTTGAGAGTCGTTTTTAGTCGTCATATTAATAACAATAACATTAATAATAATAATACTAATAGTACTAAATTTGCTTATATGCAAGCGCTTAATTAAGGTAACAGTTTCTTGCTTATATCTCGAAAACAGTTACTCCTATCAATTTTTATTTTTTTACTAAAATTAAAGCTGATAAAATTTCCTACAAAATAGTTATTTGCATTTTTTATGTAAGACTAACCATAAGCGAGATATAAGTTTGAAAATAATTAATATTTAAAAAAAAAGTGCTTTAACAGAAAATGTTTTGTGATTTAAAATACATTTAATTTATAAGGTCCAATACTTTATTAGAAGAAAAAGAGGTGACATATAAGTCACTGAAGTCTTCAGAGTCGATTTTAAATGCTGCATTTTCGTCTTCGTCTCAAACATTGAAAACTGAGTTACATTTTTGTTCAGTAACAGTTTCAGTTTTCTTATTGGTTTTTTGCTTATATCTCGAAAACAGTCACTCCTATCAATTTTTATCTTTTTTTCAAAATTAAAGCTGATAAAATTTCCTACAAAATAGTTATTTTTATTTTTCTTGTAGGACCAACCATAAGCGAGTTATAGAGTTGGATATAAATAATATTTAACAAAAATTTGCTTTAAAATCAAATGCTTGAAAAACCGGAATTAAACTAAATTAATTGTGTCTTCCACTTTAGTAGAGGAAAAAGGAGAAGACATAAAAGTCACTAAATGTTTCAGAGTCGTCTTTAGTCGTCATATTAATAACAATAACATTAATAATAATAATACTACTAGTACTAAATTTGCTTATATGCAAACGCTTAATTAAGGTAACAGTTTTCTGGTTTCTTGCTTATATCTCGAAAACAGTTACTCCTATCAATTTTTATCGTTTTTTCGAAATTAAAGCTGATAAAATTTCCCACAAAATTGTTATTTGCATTTTTTTGTAGGACAAACCATAAGCGAGTTATAAAGTTGAATATAAATATTCTTTAACAAAAATTTGTTTTAAAATAAAATGTTTAAAAAACCGATATTACACTAAATTAATTGGGTCTAACACTTTAGTAGAGAAAAAAGGAGATGACATAAAAGTCACCAAAGTCTTCAGAGTTGTTTTTAGTACTAAATTCGCTTATATGCAAGCGCTTAATTAAGGTAACAGTTTTTTGGTTTCTTGCTTATATCTCGAAAACAGTTACTCCTATCAATTTTTATCTTTTTACTAAAATTAAAGCTGATAAAATTTCCTACAAAATAGTTATTTGCATTTTTTATGTAAGACTAACCATAAGCGAGATATAAGTTTAAAAATAATTAATATTTAAAAAAAAAGTGCTTTAACAGAAAATGTTTTGTGATTTAAAATACATTTAATTTATAAAGTCCAATACTTTATTAGAAGAAAAAAGAGGTGACATATAAGTCACTGAAGTCTTCAGAGTCGATTTTAAATGCTGCATTTTTGTCTTCGTCTCAAACATTGAAAACTGAGTTACATTTTTGTTCAGTAACAGTTTCAGTATTCTTATTGGTTTTTTGCTTATATCTCGAAAACAGTTACTCCTATCAATTTTTATCTTTCTTTCAAAATTAAAGCTGATAAAATTTCCCACAAAATTGTTATTTGCATTTTTTTGTAGGACAAACCATAAGCGAGTTATAGAGTTGAATATAAATATTCTTTAACAAAAATTTGTTTTAAAATAAAATGTTTGAAAAACCGATATTACACTAAATTAATTGGGTCTAACACTTTAGTAGAGGAAAAAGGAGATGACATAAAAGTCACCAAAGTCTTCAGAGTTGTTTTTAGTACTAAATTCGCTTATATGCAAGCGCTTAATTAAGGTAACAGTTTTTTGGTTTCTTGCTTATATCTCGAAAACAGTTACTCCTATCAATTTTTATCTTTTTACTAAAATTAAAGCTGATAAAATTTCCTACAAAATAGTATCTTGCATTTTTTATGTAGGACTAACCATAAGCGAGATATAAGTTTGAAAATAATTAATATTTAAAAAAAAGTGCTTTAACAGAAAATGTCTTGTGATTTAAAATACACTTAATTTAATGAGTCCAATACTTTATTAGAAGAAAAAGGAGGTGACATAAAAGTCACTGAAGTCTTCAGAGTCGATTTTAAATGCTGCATTTTCGTCTTCATCTCAAACATTGAAAACTGAATTACATTTTTGTTCAGTAACAGTTACAGTTTTCTTATTGGTTTCTTGCTTATATCTCGAAAACAGTTACTCCTATCAATTTTTATCTTTCTTTCAAGATTAAAGCTGATAAAATTTCTTACAAAATAGTTATTTGCATTTTTCTTGTAGGACCAACCATAAGCGAGTTATAGAGTTGGATATAAATAATATTTAACAAAAACTTGCTTTAAAATAAAATGTTTGAAAAACTAAAATTAAACTAAATTAATTGTGTCTAACACTTTAGTAGAGGAAAAAGGAGAAGACATAAAAGTCACTAATGGTTTCAGAGTCGTCTTTAGTCGTCATATTAATAACAATAACATTAATAATAATAATACTAATAGTACTAAATTTGCTTATATGCAAGCGCTTAATTAAGGTTACAGTTTCTTGCTTATATCTCGAAAACAGTTACTTCTATCAATTTTTATCTTTCTTTCAAAATTAAAGCTGATAAAATTTCCTACAAAATAGTTATTTGCATTTTTCATGTAGGACTAACCATAAGCGAGATATAAGTTTGAAAATAATTAATATTTAAAAAAAAGTGCTTTAACAGAAAATGTTTTGTGATTTAAAATACACTTAATTTATTAGGTCCAATACTTTATTAGAAGAAAAAGGAGGTGACATATAAGTCACTGAAGTCTTCAAAGTCGATTTTAAATGCTGCATTTTCGTCTTCGTCTCAAACATTGAAAACTGAATTACATTTTTGTTCAGTAACAGTTACAGTTTTCTTATTGGTTTTTTGCTTATATCTCGAAAACAGTTACTCCTATCAATTTTTATCTTTCTTTCAAAATTAAAGCTGATAAAATTTCCTACAAAATAGTTATTTTCATTTTTCTTGTAGGACCAACCATAAGCGAGTTATAGAGTTGGATTTAAATAATATTTAACAAAAACTTGCTTTAAAATAAAATGTTTGAAAAACTAAAATTAAACTAAATTAATTGTGTCTAACACTTTAGTAGAGGAAAAAGGAGAAGACATAAAAGTCACTAAAGGTTTCAGAGTCGTCTTTAATCGTCATATTAATAACAATAACATTAATAATAATAATACTAATAGTACCAAATTTGCTTACATGCAAACGCTTAATTAAGGTAACAGTTTTTTGGTTTCTTGCTTATATCTCGAAAACAGTTACTTATATCAAAATTATCTTTTTACTAAAATTAAAGCTGATAAAATTTCCTACAAAATAGTTATTTGCATTTTTCATGTAAGACTAACCATAAGCGAGATATAAGTTTAAAAATTATTAATATTTAAAAAAAAAGTGCTTTAACAGAAAATGTCTTGTGATTTAAAATACACTTAATTTATTGGGTCAAATACTTTATTAGAAGAAAAAGGAGGTGACATAAAAGTCGCTGAAGTCTTCTGAGTCGTTTTTAAATGCTGCATTTTCGTCTTCGTCTCAAACATTGAAAACTGAATAACATTTTTGTTCAGTAACTGTTACAGTTTTCACTTTGGTTTTTAGCTTATATCTCGAAAACAATTACTCCTATCAATTTTTATCTTTCTTTCAAAATTAAAGCTGATAAAATTTCCTACAAAATAGTTAATTGCATTTCTTTTGTAAGACCAACCATAAGCGAGTTATAGAGTTGGATATAAATAATCTTTAACAAAAATTTGCTTTAAAATAAAATGTTTGAAAAACCGAAATTAAACTAAATTAATTGAGTCTAACACATTTGTATAGGAAAAAGGGGAAGACATAAAAGTCACCAAAGTCTTCAGAGTCGTTTTTAGTCGTCATATTAATAACAATAACATCAATAATAATAATACTAATAGTACTAAATTTGCTTATATGCAAGCGCTTAATTAAGGTAACAGTTTTTTGGTTTCTTGTTTATATCTCGAAAACAGTTACTCCTATCAATTTTTACCTTTTTACTAAAATTAAAGCTGATAAAATTTCCTACAAATTAGTTATTTGCATTTTTCATGTAGGACTAACCATAAGCGAGATATAAGTTTGAAAATAATTAATATTTGAAACAAATGTGCTTTAACAGAAAATGCCTTGTGATTTAAAATACACTTAATTTATTGGGTCCAATACTTTATTAGAAGAAAAAGGAGGTGACATAAAAGTCACTGAAGTCTTCAGAGTCGTTTTTAAATGCTGCATTTTTGTCATCGTCTCAAACATTGAAAACTATATTATATTTTTGTTCAGTAACAGTTACAGATTTCTTATTGGTTTTTTGCTTATATCTCGAAAACAGTTACTCCTATCAATTTTTATCTTTTTTTCAAAATTCAAGCAGATAAAATTTCCTACAAAATAGTTATTTGCATTTTTCTTGTAGGACCAACCATAAGCGAGTTATAGAGTTGGATATAAATAATCTTTAACAAAAATTTGCTTTAAAATAAAATGTTTGAAAAACCGAAATTAAACTAAATTAATTAAGACTAACACTTTAGTAGAGGAAAAAGGAGAAGACATAAAAGTCACCAAAGTCTTGAGAGTCGTTTTTAGTCGTCATATTAATAACAATAACATTAATAATAATAATACTATTATTACTAAATTTGCTTATATGCAAGCGCTTAATTAAGGTAACAGTTTCTTGCTTATATCTCGAAAACAGTTCCTTCTATCAATTTTTATTTTTTTACTAAAATTAAAGCTGATAAAATTTCCTACAAAATAGTTATTTGCATTTTTCTTGTAGGACCAAGTATAAGCGAGTTATAAAGATGGATATAAATAATATTTAACAAAAATTTGCTTTAAAATAAAATGTTTGAAAAACCTAAATTAAACTAAATTAATTGAGTCTAACACTTTAGTATAGGAAAAAGGAGAAAACATAAAAGTCACCAAAGTCTTCAGAGTCGTTTTTGGTCGTCATATAAATAACAATAACATTAATAATAATAATACTAATAGTACTAAATTTGCTTATATGCAAGCGCTTTATTAAGGTAACAGTTTTTTGGTTTCTTGCTTATATCTCGAAAACAGTTACTCCAATCAATTTTTATCTTTTTACTAAAATTAAAGCTGATAAAATTTCCTACAAAATAGTTATTTGCATTTTTCATGTAGGGCTAACCATAAGCAAGATATAAGTTTGAAAATAATTAATATTTAAAAAAAAAGTGCTTTAACAGAAAATGTCTTGTGATTTAAAATACACTTAATTTATTGGGTCTAATACTTTATTAGAAGAAAAAGGAGGTGACATAAAAGTTACTAAAGTCTTCAGAGTCGTTTTTAAATGATGCATTTTCGTCTTCGTCTCAAACATTGAAAACTGAATTACATTTTTGTTCAGTAACTGTAACAGTTTTCACTTTAGTTTTTTGCTTATATCTCGAAAACAGTTACTCCTATCAATTTTTATCTTTTTTTCAGAATTAAAGCTGATAAAATTTTCTACAAAATAGTTATTTGCATTTTTTTGTAGGACCAAGTATAAACGAGTTATAGAGTTGGATATAAATAATATTTAACAAAAATTTGCTTTACAATAAAATGCTTGAAAAACCGGAATTAAACTAAATTAATTGTGTCTAACACTTTAGTAGAGGAAAAAGGAGAAGACATAAAAGTCACTAAATGTTTGAGAGTCGTCTTTAGTCGTCATATTAATAACAATAACATTAATAATAATAATACTAATAGTACTAAATTTGCTTATATGCAAACGCTTAATTAAGGTAACAGTTTTTTGGTTTCTTGCTTATATCTCGAAAACAGTTACTCCTATCAATTTTTATCTTTTTTTCAGAATTAAAGCTGATAAAATTTTCTACAAAATAGTTATTTGCATTTTTTTGTAGGACCAACCATAAGCGAGTTATAGAGTTGGATATAAATAATCTTTAACAAAAATTTGCTTTAAAATAAAATGTTTGAAAAACCGATATTAAACTAAATTAATTTGGTCTAACACATTAGTAGAGGAAAAAGAAGAAGACATAAAAGTCACCAAAGTCTTCAGAGTTGTTTTTAGTACAAAATTTGCTTATAAGAAAACGCTTAATTAAGGTAACAGTTTTTTGGTTTCTTGCTTATATCTCGAAAACAGTTACTCCTATCAATTTTTATCTTTTTACTAAAATTAAAGCTGATAAAATTTCCTACAAAATAGTATCTTGCATTTTTTATGTAGGACTAACCATAAGCGAGATATAAGTTTGAAAATAATTAATATTTAAAAAAAAGTGGTTTAACAGAAAATGTTTTGTGATTTAAAATACACTTAATTTAATGAGTCCAATACTTTATTAGAAGAAAAAGGAGGTGACATGAAAGTCACTGAAGTCTTCAGAGTCGATTTTAAATGCTGCATTTTCGTCTTCATCTCAAACATTGAAAACTGAATTACATTTTTGTTCAGTGACAGTTACAGTTTTCTTATTGGTTTCTTGCTTATATCTCGAAAACAGTTACTCCTATTAATTTTTATCTTTCTTTCAAGATTAAAGCTGATAAAATTTCTTACAAAATAGTTATTTGCATTTTTCTTGTAGGACCAACCATAAGCGAGTTATAGAGTTGGATATAAATAATATTTAACAAAAACTTGCTTTAAAATAAAATGTTTGAAAAACTAAAATTAAACTAAATTAATTCTGTCTAACACTTTAGTAGAGGAAAAAGGAGAAGACATAAAAGTCACTAATGGTTTCAGAGTCGTCTTTAGTCGTCATATTAATAACAATAACATTAATAATAATAATAATACTAATAGTACTAAATTTGCTTATATGCAAGCGCTTAATTAAGGTAACAGTTTCTTGCTTATATCTCGAAAACAGTTACTTCTATCAATTTTTGTCTTTTTACTAAAATTAAAGCTGATAAAATTTCCTACAAAATAGTTATTTGCATTTTTCATGTAGGACTAACCAGAAGCGAGATATAAGTTTGAAAATAATTAATATTTAAAAAAAAGTGCTTTAACAGAAAATGTTTTGTGATTTAAAATACACTTAATTTATTAGGTCCAATACTTTATTAGAAGAAAAAGGAGGTGACATATAAGTCACTGAAGTCTTCAGAGTCGATTTTAAATGCTGCATTTTCGTCTTCGTCTCAAACATTGAAAACTGAATTACATTTTTGTTCAGTAACAGTTACAGTTTTCTTATTGGTTTTTTGCTTATATCTCGAAAACAGTTACTCCTATCAATTTTTATCTTTTTTTCAAAATTAAAGCTGATAAAATTTCCTACAAAATAGTTATTTGCATTTTTCTTGTAGGACCAACCATAAGCGAGTTATAGAGTTGGATATAAATATTATTTAACAAAAACTTGCTTTAAAATAAAATGTTTGAAAAACTAAAATTAAACTAAATTAATTGTGTCTAACACTTTAGTAGAGGAAAAAGGAGAAGACATAAAAGTCACTAAAGGTTTCAGAGTCGTTTTTAATCGTCATATTAAAAACAATTACATTAATAATAATAATACTAATAGTACCAAATTTGCTTACATGCAAACGCTTAATTAAGGTAACAGTTTTTTGGTTTCTTGCTTATATCTCGAAAACAGTTACTTATATCAAAATTATCTTTTTACTAAAATTAAAGCTGATAAAATTTCCTACAAAATAGTTATTTGCATTTTTCATGTTAGACTAACCATAAGCGAGATATAAGTTTAAAAATTATTAATATTTAAAAAAAAAGTGCTTTAACAGAAAATGTCTTGTGATTTAAAATACACTTAATTTATTGGGTCAAATACTTTATTAGAAGAAAAAGGAGGTGACATAAAAGTCGCTGAAGTCTTCAGAGTCGTTTTTAAATGCTGCATTTTCGTCTTCGTCTCAAACATTGAAAACTGAATAACATTTTTGTTCAGTAACTGTTACAGTTTTCACTTTGGTTTTTAGCTTATATCTCGAAAACAATTACTCCTATCAATTTTTATCTTTTTTTCAAAATTAAAGCTGATAAAATTTCCTACAAAATAGTTAATTGCATTTCTTTTGTAAGACCAACCATAAGCGAGTTATAGAGTTGGATATAAATAATCTTTAACAAAAATTTGCTTTAAAATAAAATGTTTGAAAAACCGAAATTAAACTAAATTAATTGAGTCTAACACATTTGTATAGGAAAAAGGGGAAGACATAAAAGTCACCAAAGTCTTCAGAGTCGTTTTTAGTCGTCATATTAATAACAATAACATCAATAATAATAATACTAATAGTACTAAATTTGCTTATATGCAAGCGCTTAATTAAGGTAACAGTTTTTTGGTTTCTTGTTTATATCTCGAAAACAGTTACTCCTATCAATTTTTATCTTTTTACTAAAATTAAAGCTGATAAAATTTCCTACAAATTAGTTATTTGCATTTTTCATGTAGGACTAACCATAAGCGAGATATAAGTTTGAAAATAATTAATATTTAAAACAAATGTGCTTTAACAGAAAATGCCTTGTGATTTAAAATACACTTAATTTATTGGGTCCAATACTTTATTAGAAGAAAAAGGAGGTGACATAAAAGTCACTGAAGTCTTCAGAGTCGTTTTTAAATGCTGCATTTTTGTCATCGTCTCAAACATTGAAAACTGAATTACATTTTTGTTCAGTAACAGTTACAGTTTTCTTCTTGGTTTTTTGCTTAAATCTCGAAAACAGTTACACCTATCAAATTTTATCTATCTTTCAAAATTAAAGCTGATAAAATTTCCAACAAAGTAGATATTTGCATTTTTCTTGTAGGACCAAGCATAAGCGAGTTATAGAGATGGATATAAATAATATCTAACAAAAATTTGCTTTAAAATAAAATGTTTGAAAAACTGAAATCAAACTAAATTAATTGTGTCTAACACTTTAGTGGAGGAAAAAGGAGAAGACATAAAAGTCTCTAAAGGTTTCAAAGTCGTCTTTAGTCGTCATATTAATAACAATAACATTAATAATAATACTAATAGTACTAAATTTGCTTATATGCAAACGCTTAGTTAAGGTAACAGTTTTTTAGTTTCTTGCTTATATCTCGAAAACAGTTACTCCTATCAATTTTTATCTTTTTTTCAAAATTAAAGCTGATAAAATTTCCCACAAAATAGTTAATTGCATTTTTTTTATAGGACCAACCATAAGCGAGTTATAGAGTTGAATATAAATGATTATCTATTATAAACATGACAGCGCGTCCATCTTGTGCTATGCTAGGCTTGTGCTAATGTGCTATAAATAAGGTGTTACAATTTTGTGCTGTAAATAAGGTGTTGTGCATTTTGTGCTATAAACGACAGTTTTTTAATTTTTCGTTAATTATTTGTGGTAATAACTTAATAAGTGACTAAGGTTTAAGGTTATGTTAAACTGTAGTCAATAGCGTTTTGCATTTCTTTTGGACTTTCAAACATTTATACTTTACACAAAGAGTTATACTGATATAAATGACGTGATCAATGCTCGTACTATAACCAATAATCCAATTTTGTGCTACTTTTTATGAACATTAGTTTTTACATGTAAATTTCATATCAGAGGCGTACGCTCCTAGAATTGCTGATAATAATTATTATTCTATCCTCTGTTCCTTTTGTGTCCTTTCCGTGGCCTACCTGTGCTTGTTTTTTTATTTTGAGTCACTACGAACGGCCGCGTAGTGTGAAGCGTGTGTCCTTGTCTTTATTCCCTTGCCTGATTGTATTTATCAACTCACTCATAATGAGTGTCTGCTATAAATGCAAAAGTAGCGTCGTGAATTCTATCGCTTGCTTAAATTGCAAAAAAGCGTATCACCCCAGTTGCTTAAGAGCCTTTAAAAACTATTCTGCGATTGGTCAAGATCTGACATCAATAAGTGCATGCCCTTGTTGCGATAAATTAAAATCTTTACAAAATCCCACTTCTCCGACTCTAAATATCTCTACTAATACTATATTTGAAGACCTTGGTATCCTAAAGCAAGAAACCGACTTAATAAAAAAAACTCTTGATGATTTAAAAACGTTTATAACTGAATCACCGACTACTGTTTGTACTTTTGATAAAATAGATGAATATGTACGCAAAAGTTTTGATGATCTTGAAAGCAAATTAATTTCTTTGTTAAAGGATACCCTTAATCGTGAAATTGAGAAATTAAAAAATTCAATAAAAAACGAAGTAATAGCAGAAATCTCTACTAATTTGAACCGTACCAATGATAATATTAAAACTGCCAACTCTTCTGATTTAACTTTGAAATCTACAAATTCAAAGAATGTAAGTACCCAGTCCGTGTCTAAGACGAACAGATATAAAGTTCGTATATTTGCTGATCAAAAAGGACGTCATTGTATAGACTTATTAGAAACTTATATTCCAGTTAGCAAATATGTGATCCATTCCGTAGTAAAACCTTATTCCTCGTTACAAGAGCTTCTTAAAACTGAAAACAACAACGAGCAACTTGGCAATAATGATTTTGTTGTAATATACGCTGGAAATCATGAAGCACAAAAAGGAAAAATCCCTGATAAAAATACTCTAAATGAACTTATCAATCATAAATTTTTAAATACAAATATCATTCTTATCGGATGTCCATATTTTGTTAATCGTCCCATTTTGAATAATTTTGTTTATGAATTGAATTGTAATTTTTATAATGTGGCTAAAAATAATAAGAACATATATTACTTAGACTCAAACGATAAAATTTTTGATCAATTTAAGACGGATAACTTTGTAATAAATAAAGCTATTAAAAGGTGCATTATAAAAAACCTGGGCGACCTAATCACTGAGTGCCAAGACCATACAAATAGATCTGCAGTTGAACAAAATCCAGTAGCAACGTTTCTTGACACATCTCTGCCATCAGTTGATAAATCTGACTCTCAGTCTTTTTAAATCGCTTCGTCTGTTTACAGCCCTCACATTCTAAAATATCTATATCAATCAATAAAAAAACTGTCAATAGTTTTCATGGCATCTACCAAAATGTTAGGGGATTAAAATCAAAATCAGTTACATTTTTTAATTCATTTTTATCTACGTCTGATGAATTTGATTTAATTGTTATTACTGACTCTTGGTTAGATGACACCGTCTTGGATGGTGAATTGTTTTCTGATAATTATTATGTTTTTCGTCGGGACAGAGATCTCCGCCACCTGGGTATCCATAGAGGTGGTGGTGTGCTTATAGCAGTTAATAATAATAATAATAATAATAATAATAATAATTTATTCGTCAAAAAAGTTACAAAAGAACTTACAGACACGTCAGTATAACAAAAAACATACGTATACAAGTCAACAGCTCAACATACAAAGTTGTAAATAATAAGACAATACAGACAATATTTAAATGTTAAAAACAGTGACCTACAATTTAAATTTTAACAAATATATCTTCTGGTTTCAATGAATACTTAGTTATATAGTAATATTTGACGTAAGAAATTCAGTGATGGAATAAAATACATTATCTTTAAGATAGTTTTTGACTGTTTGCTTAAATTGTTTGTGTTGCAAGAGTTTGGTCTCGCGTTTGAGTTTATTAAATATATTTAGATTTAAACAATTTTTTTCTGTTGTTACATGGTTGTGTTTCGTCGTAACCAAGAGATGAGCTCCTCTTGTATTGTAACCATGCAGTTCACCATGAGTTTGAAAATTATTTGAATGATGGGTTTCAATTAAAGTAGAATAAATAAACATTGAGGGTAACGACATTATTTGAAATTTGTGAAACCAAGGTCTACAGCTTTCGCGTTGTGTTATCCCAGCTAAAATTCTCACTGCTTTTTTCTGAAGTTTAAATACTCTTATTGAGTGACATGAATTTCCCCAAAGAAGGATTCCGTAACTGAGAACACTGTGTATTAGTGAAAAATAGGTGGTAACTAGATTGTTAAAGTTGAGTACCTTTTTAAGTTGTCGAAGTACAAACAGTTGGCTCGAGATCTTTCTGCACAAATAGTCAATATGATAATTCCATTTTAAACCATCATCAACTATTAAACCTAAAAGTTTCACTTGGACACCCCTTATATGATTGTTGTTAAACGAAAAGATAATTTTTTGAGTTTTATCTTTGTTCAATTTCAGACAATTATTGTTGAACCACTGTTCTGCTTTACGCAATCCATCTTCAAATTGAAGATTGATTTCATTACGATTTTTTGAAGCAAAGAGTAGCGTTGCGTCATCAGCATACAAAATATTTTTAATAGGTGATAAGTGAGCAGACAAATCATTTATATAAATGATAAACAATAGCGGTCCAAGTACGGATCCTTGGGGTACGCCATGTTCAATTTTCCCTATATTGGAGTATTTGTTGTTTGAGAGTACCATTTGTTTTCGATTCTGAAGATAAGATTCAAAGAATTTTAATGGCGTACCCCTTATACCGTAATGCTCTAGCTTTTGTAAAAGAATAGAGTGAGACACGCAGTCAAAAGCCCTACTAAGGTCGCACAAAACTGCACCTATTGCATGTCCCCCATCCAAACATTCAACTACGTGTTCCACCATATCTCGAAGAGCAGTGATTGTGCAACGTCCTTTTCTGAAACCGAATTGACTGTTACTTAGTAGATTATATTTTTCAAAAAATCGAATTAATCTTTCTTTCACTAAGATTTCAATAATTTTGCCTAAAATGGGAATGATTGCAATGGGCCTATAGTTTTCAACGTTCATTTTATTACCTTTTTTAAAAATTGGGATGATTTTGCTACATTTTAGTTTATTGGGAAAAACTCCTGAAACAAAACATTTGTTTATAAGCTCCGTTAAGAAGGGGGTTACTATAAACTCGGAAGATTTAAGTATTGAGGAATCTAGGTCATATATATCACAGCATTTCGAATTATTTAGTTTATTAATAACATTGCTGACTTCCTTTTGTGACACCGGTTCTAAAAAAAATGATTGTGTATTTATAGTACGATTGAAGGATTGACTAGTATTTGGAAATGAATTTGGTTGTATTGAGTTTACAATTTTTTCTGCTATAGAGCAAAAAAAGTTATTAAACTCATCACTGGAAATCTCGTTATTAATTCTGTGTGGATTACAATTTCTTTCAAAATTTATTAGCTTCCATACATCCCTGGATTTATTAACCGAATTTTTTAGAAACTGATTATAAGCATTTTTTTTGGTCGTTGCAATATTTTTTTTATATTGTGAATGCAAACTTTTATAAGCTTTAATATCAATGGGATCTTTAGACACGAGACTTACAGTTTTTAGTATTGAGACGTTATTTCTGAGGTTACGCAACTCATCAGAAAACCATTTTAGCGGAACATAGGAATCTTTACATTCTATCTCTTTATATGGAAAGAATTTCTCAATCAAATAAGAGTATGTGTTAATTATAAAGTTAGTTGATTCTTCCACATCTTTCAATTGAAAATTTAAATTTACGGTTTCTAGCGCTTCAATAAAAAGCCTCATATTGCGGTTACTTTTATTACGGATTGTCACAGTGGTAGATCTTGGTTTTAGGGTATTTTTGTTAAATAATGTAATGTGTTGAGCATAGTGATCAGATAAGCAAGGATTAAATACCTCTGACTCATATAACCCATCATTTATATTTGTTAAAATATTATCAATGCAGCTCTCGGATGAAGAGCTAATTCTTGTCATGGTATCTATAGTAACTTTTAAACCATGAGACATTATTAGAGTTAGCAACTCTTTTAGTTTATTATTCGATTTATGCATTTTGAAGTCTATGTTAAAATCACCCATCAAAACAATATCTGTAGTTTTATTTTGAATATGATCTAGCAACAGACCAAGTTGCTCTAGAAATATATCTACATTGCCCAGACCAGACCTATACAAACATATAACAACAGTTTTTACCTCATTTAGATAGATCCCACTAAACTCTGCATCACACTCTAGGGAGAAGCAAGAAAGATCCAAATGTTTGAATTTTATACCATCCCTTACGAAAAGAACAGTTCCTCCATGACGTAATATGCGCCTGCAGAAACAAGTCGCTAATTTGAAATTGAGCAAGTTGATTGACTGTATTTCATATTCACTTAACCAATGTTCGCTAAAACCTAAAACATCATAATCTCTATGGTTTTCCAAGAATAAAAGAATTTCATTTAATTTATTTGACAAGCACTGAATATTTAAATGCAATATTTTAAGCGACCCTTTGCATTGCTGCAAAGAGTTGGGTGTTATTGACTGCTGGTCTTCGACCGACGTGGATGAAAATACCGCGTTACATATGATCCTTCAGGCCAAATTTCTGATTTCATTGCGTGTTCTAGATTGTTTAGGTTAATTGTCACCTTGTAGGATGAGTAGTACTCTGGATATTTGGAGTCCAACTTCATACATGTTACTTCTGGAAAAGTATTCTGAAGTAAGCTCACCAAGTCTTCACTTTTGGTTTCTGGATCGAGTCTTGAAACATAGAGAAAAGCCTTTTTGGGTGCTGTTTTTATTTTGTCACAAGCGTGTGTCCCTATAACAGCATTCCTTTGTTGCTTTCTGTCTAATTTCTTGTGAGTTATAGTTTTCCAATCATTTTTTCTTTCTTCAATGACAGGGTCTTCATTTTTCGGAGTTTCACGTCGAGGCATGCTTTTCTTATTGTTCTCAACTATTTTTGTAGCAGTCGTATTACTTTGGGCTTGTAGCTGGTCCTTTTCGAATACGACTATGTTTAGTTTATCTTTATTTTTGTTTTCGTTTTTGTTTCTACCTGCCGATTTGTTATCAACGACTGTATGCGCTGGCGGCGACTGCCCGGCGATTATCGGAGGAGAATGTTTCTTTGGAGATAACGATTTATTTTTTTCTTGAATGCAAATTTGCAGTAATGCAATTTTATCTCTTAATTCTTCGATTAAGGCGTCCTTTTCTTTAATAATATACGAGAAAAGTTGCGGACTTACATTTTCCCAATTTATCTCGTCGTCAGATGTTTTCCCATCGTATGCATCTTCAAATATCTCGTGTTTTTCACAACACGTGATAGATTTGTTGTCGTGGAAAGTTGCATTCAAAATCTTAGCACAACTCGGATGAAACTGGTGTTGACAAAGCTTGCACTTCACAAAATTCACCACTTTTGAGCCACATTTCTTACAGAGCACATTGGCTTGTTGTGTAGCGTCGCCAGCCATCACAGCATTGTATGATAACAAATATAACTGTCGTCAACTCGATATATCTAATATTAGTCGTAGAAGTTCTCCTGCTATTGATCTGGTTGCAATAAAAATAAATGTAACAAGTTATCAACATCTCTTCGTGTTTGTAGTCTACATTCCTCCTTCTATTTCCTTTAGTGATTTTGACAATTTTTTTGATCTTCTTAATAATTTTGACGAGATTAATAATGACAATGTTTTATTCTTAGGAGACTTTAACACTCCTTTATTCAGTGGATTTTCAAAAAACAATTTTAGTATTTCTCTCAAACACTTCGCTTCCTTTCATAATTTTAATCAATTTAATAACATACGTAATAATAGGAATAATATATTGGATCTCATCTTTTCCAACATGGACTGTGCCGTTAGCAAGTCCTCTTTCTCGTTTGTTCCTGAAGATCCTTTCCATCCGAGTTTGGAGTTTACCCTCGATATTGTAGCAAAAACTCCTGATAAGTTCTATATGAATAGGGACCACGTCGCATTTAATTTTAAAAAAGCAAATTTTAATTGTCTATACACTACTTTACAGGTAGTTGATTGGTCCGAACTGGAGAAGTTTAGCGATGTGAATGAGGCATGTCGAGTTTTTTATGAAACCCTCTACAATTGTTTTGAGTTATCTGTTCCAAAACTATTTTGTCGTAAAAACTACCGCACATTTCCTACTTGGTTCAACACTGACATTATCAATTGTCTACGTCGTAAATCTAACATTTTAAAGAAATATCGTCGAACTAAAAATATGCATTTCTATGAGGAGTTTAAGAAACTTCGATCTCTTTCAAAATCCCTAATAACTACTGCCTATTCTCAATACATCAGCCACATGGAAAACACTATCTCCAAAGATCCAAAGAAATTCTGGTCTTTTGTTCAAGCTAAAAAGCGTAACTCTAGGATTCCGGGTGTGTTGTATCATAATGGTAATGCAATATCAAATCCTAATGATATAGTAAATAGTTTCGCTAAATTCTTCAAAAGTGTTTTTTCTGACATGACTTTGACTTCAGATAGTCCCTCGATGATGACGAATCTAAATAGTTTTATTACTGTAAACGAGATTAATGAGCATGAAATAATCCGGGTATTAAAGCGATCTAAAGACACACTTACTGCTGGTTGTGATGGTATCCCCAGCTTTTTATTAAGGGATTGTGCACATATTTTTTCTAAACCACTCGTATACATTTTTAATTTAATATTGCAAACTTCGACGTTTTCTAACATATGGAAAATAGCACACGTTTGTCCTGTCTTCAAAACGGGTGATATAACACAAATTCAAAACTACAGGCCAATTTCAATCTTGTGTAATTTCTCGAAAGTTTTTGAGTCAATTATTTACGACCGCATCTACTCTTCTGTAAAAAGATTTATATCACCTTCGCAGCATGGATTTGTTGAAAAAAGATCAACTGTTACAAATCTAGCCTGTTTTACTCAGTTCATATCTGACGCTTTGGACAGAAAAGGTCAGGTTGATGTCATTTATATGGACTTCAAAAAAGCATTTGATCAAATTGATCATCATCTGTTATTGTTAAAACTTGATCAGTATGGTTTCTCCGGTTCTTTGCTATCCCTAATAAAATCTTATCTTGCTAATCGAGAGCAAAGGGTTAAATATCGTAACTACATTTCGGATAGTTACGTTGCAACTTCGGGTGTGCCGCAAGGTTCCAATCTTGGACCCTTATTATTTTTGCTTTTCATTAATGATATATGTGGTTCTTTATCAACATGCGCTAAACTTCTCTTTGCCGATGATCTTAAAATTTACACAGAAATAAAATCTATAGAGGACTGCCTCACTTTACAGAACAATATTAACGCAGTAGTGAAATGGTGTAATGAAAATCGCCTTTATCTAAACCCATCCAAATGTAACGTTATGTCTTACACTAAAAAGCGCGAATTCCTTGAATTTGTATATGATATATCGTCCGTAACACTGCATCGTACCTTTATTATTAAAGATTTGGGAGTTATTTTCGATACTGAACTCGCATTCAGTGAGCATATTAGGGATGTTACGGCTAGAGCGATTAAGTCATATGGATTCATCTATAGAAATTGTCGAGATTTTAAGAACTTATCAGTTATGAAAACCCTATTCTTCTCGTTAGTTAGAAGCAAACTGGAATACGGCGCACTTATTTGGCACCCGATTTATAAAATCCATATAGATCAACTCGAAAACATACAGCGACGATTCCTAAAATTCCTAGTTTTTATAATAGATGGAAATTATCCTATAAGGGGCTATGACCAGAACTTGCTTTTGAATAGATTCGGTCTCCAATCTTTACATTTTCGCCGTATTTGTATTATAATTAAATTTCTGTATAATTTAATTAATAATAACATCGACTGTTCTTGGCTATTAAATATGTTAAATTTTGCTGTTCCACGTTTAAACTCCAGACAAGCCATG
>NC_087397.1:18120000-18122500 GCF_031307605.1 Tribolium castaneum
TTATTATTATTATTATTATTATTATTATTATTATTATTACTATTATTTTTATTATTATTATTATTATTATTGTTATTATTATTATTAAAAACTTATATTAAACAGATAGAAAACGTCGTATTCTGACACAAAAAAACGAATTACGTTATAGACTTGACGAGAACGGCGTATCTCGGACTCTTATAGGACTCTTATAGGGTCAAAAAGTATCAGTTTGGATTAAAACAAATTATTTTTGTTGACTCTCAGTCTGAATTGTTCATCAGTTCAAACAAAAACGGCTTATTTTAGACGATCTTTTGCGTTGAACAAGAAAACTTACATCGAACAGACTAAAAACGTATTAATCTGGCATAAAAGAGCAATTTATGTATCACTTTGGATAAAGGCAGCTAATCATATTCGTTTCATTGCTTAAAATAGACAAAATTGTTAATAAATCTAACAAAAACGCTGTATTCTAGCACCAAATACTAATTACATTATAGTTTCGACGAGAATAGCTTATTTGGAATGATTCTATGCTTCCAAACGAGTAAATTTTTATTAAACAGATGCCAAACATCATGTTTTGTTCTATAAAGACATTTTATATTGCAGTTTGTATTAAAACAAAATATTTTTATTGATCCTTTGTTAGAAGCAGCAAACCTAACATTTAAGAATCTGAAAACTTTGTATTCGGACACAAACCACCGAATTTTGTATCAGTTTAGACAAAAACGGTTGATTTTCGCCAATATTTTGCTTTGAACAAGAAAACTTATATCAAACTGACTAAAAACGTCTTATTTTAGCACAAAACAAAAGATTTGCTTTATAATCTTAACGAGAGCTGTTAATTTCAAACGGTTCTATGCTTTGAAACGAGTAAACTTTCACTGAACAGAGGAAAAACATTTTATTTCGCCTTTTAAAAACGATTCATGCCACAGTTTGGATAAAAACCAATTATTTTCGTTAATTCATTGTTACAAACAAGAAACCTTACATCAAAGTAACTGAAAACCCCTTACACAGGCACAGAAATTCGAATTACGTTTCAGTCAGAACAAAAACTGCTTACTTTAGACGATCCTTTGCTTTGATTACAAAAAATTACATTAAAAAGATTAAAAACGTCTTATTCTGACTGAAAACTGCAAATTATATATTACTCTATATAAAAGCAATTTATCCTGATTACTCCTTTACTTAGAATAGAGGAAACTTGTATAAAACTTAATGAAAACTTTAAATTTCGTCTCAAAGAAATAAATTACGTTATAGTTTTGACCAGCACTGTTTATTTCAAACGATTTTATGATTCGAAACTAATGAACTTTTATGGGGCAGATGCAAAACCACATATTACCATATAAAGCGTTTTAAAGCAAATTATTACCTTTTGCAACAAGAAATTTCACGTCAAAGAAACTGAAAACTTCGTATCCATGCACAAATATTGAATTACGTATCAGTTTAGGCAAATACAGGTTATTTTAAACGATTCCTTGCTATAAACAAAAAAAATTTTATCAAACATATTGAAAACGTCTTATTCTCGAAAATAAGAGCAAATTATGTATCAGCTTTAACAAAAGCGGATTACTCTGTTTGATTCTATGCTTAGAGTAGAGTAAACTACTATAAAATGTAATGAAAACTCTATATTCAAGCTCAAAAGAACAAATTACGTTATAGTTTTGACAAAAAAAAATTATTTCGGACGATTACATACTTCGAAGTAAGCAAACTTTAATTGAACAAGTGCAAAAGCTAATACTTTGCTTTAAAATAACGAATTATGTGGTAATATGGTATTTTGCATCTGTCCTATAAAAGTTTACTCGTTTCGCTCCATTGAATCATTCGAAATAAATTATTTTGACACATCAACGAAAATAATTTGTTTTTGTTTAAACTGTAACATGTCGTTTTTATAAAACGAACTAAGACGTTTGGCATCTGTTTAGTGAAAGTTTTCTCGTTTGGGGGCATAAAATCGTTTGAAATTAACAGTTCTGGTCAAAACTATAACGTAAATTATTTCTTTGAGACGAAATTTAAGGTTTTCATTAAGTTTTATACAAGTTTGCTCTATTCTAAGCAAAGGAGTAATCAGGATAAACTGCTTTTATCCAAAGTAATACATAATTTGCAGTTCTGAGCCAGAATAAGGCGTTTTTAATCTTTTTTATGTAAGTTTTTGTATTCAAATCAAAGGATCGTCTAAAGTAAGCAGTTTTTGTCCAGACTGAAACGTAATTCAAATTTCTGTGCCTGAATAAGGGGTTTTCAGTTACTTTGATGTAAGGTTTCTTGTTTGTAACAATGAATTAACGAAAATAATTGGTTTTTATCCTAACTGTGGCATGAATCGTTTTTAAAAGGCAAAATAAGATGTTTTTCCTCTGTTCAGTGAAAGTTTACTCGTTTCGAAGCATAGAACCGTTTGAAATTAACAGCTCTCGTTAAGACTATAACGCAAATCTTTTGTTTTGTGCTAAAATAAGACGTT
>NC_087397.1:18127500-18140000 GCF_031307605.1 Tribolium castaneum
ACTAAATTAATTGTGTCTAACACTTTAGTAGAGGAAAAAGGAGAAGACATAAAAGTCACTAAATGTTTCAGAGTCGTCTTTAGTCGTCATATTAATAACAATAACATTAATAATAATAATAGTAATAGTACTAAGTTTGCTTATATGCAAACGCTTAATTATGGTAACAGTTTTTTGGTTTCTTGCTTATATCTCGAAAACAGTTACTCCTATCAATTTTTATCTCTTTTTCAAAATTAAAGCTGATAAAATTTCCTACAAAATAGTTATTTGCATTTTTTTGGAGGACCAACCATAAGCGAGTTATAGAGTTGGATATAAATAATCTTTAACAAAAATTTGCTTTAAAATAAAATGTTTGAAAAACCGATATTAAACCAAATTAATTGGGTCTAACACTTTAGTAGAGGAAAAAGGAGAAAACATAAAAGTCACCAAAGTCTTCAGAGTTGTTTCTAGTACTAAATTTGCTTATCTGCAAGCGCTTAATTAAGGTAACAGTTTTTTGGTTTCTTGCTTATATCTCGAAAAGAGTTACTCCTATTAATTTTTATCTTTTTACTAAAATTAAACCTGATAAAATTTCCAACAAAATAGTAATTTGCATTTTTCATGTAGGACTAACCATAAGCGAGATGTAAGTTTGAAAATAATTAATATTTAAAAAAAAAGTGCTTTAACAGAAAATGTCTTGTGATTTAAAATACACTTAATTTAATGGGTCCAATACTTTATTAGAAGAAAAAGGAGGTGACATAAAAGTCACTGAAGTCTTCAGAGTCGATTTTAAATGCTGCATTTTCGGCTTTGTCTCAAACATTGAAAACTGAATTACATTTTTGTTCAGTAACAGTTACAGTTTTCTTATTGGTTTTTTGCTTATATCTCGAAAACAGTTACTCCTATCAATTTTTATCTTTTTTTCAAAATTCAAGCTGATAAAATTTCCTACAAAATAGTTATTTGCATTTTTCTTGTAGGACCAACCATAAGCGAGTTATAGAGTTGATATAATTAATCTTTAACAAAAATTTGCTTTAAAATAAAATGTTTGAAAAACCGAAACTAAACTAAATTAATTAAGACTAACACTATAGTAGAGGAAAAAGAAGAAGACATAAATGTCACCAAAGTCTTGAGAGTCGTTTTTAGTCGTCATATTAATAACATTAATAATAATAATAGTAATAGTACTAAATTTGCTTATATGCAAGCGCTTTATTAAGGTAACAGTTTTTTGGTTTCTTGCTTATATCTCGAAAACAGTTACTCCTATCAATTTTTATCTTTTTACTAAAATTAAAGCCGATAAAATTTCCTACAAAATAGTTATTTGCATTTTTCTTGTAGGACCAAGTATAGGCGAGTTATAAAGATGGATATAAATAATATTTAACAAAAATTTGCTTTAAAATAAAATGTTTGAAATACTGAAATTAAACTAAATTAATTGTGTCTAACACTTTAGTAGAGGAAAAAGGAGAAGACATAAAAGTCACTAAAGGTTGCAGAGTCGTCTTTAATCGTCATACTAATAACAATAACATTAATAATAATAATACTAATAGTACTAAATTTGCTTGTATGCAAACGCTTAATTAAGGTGACAGTTTTTTGGTTTCTTGCTTATATCTCGAAAACAGTTACTCCTATCAATTTTTATCTTTTTACTAAAATTAAAGCTGAAAAAATTTCCTACAAAATAGTTATTTGCATTTTTCATGTAGGACTAACCATAAGCGAGATATAAGTTTGAAAATAATCAATATTTAAAAAAAAGTGCTTTAACAAAAAATGTCTTGTGGTTTAAAATACACTTAATTTATTGGGTCCAATACTTTATTAGAAGAAAAAGGAGGTGACTTAAAAGTCACTGAAGTCTTCAGAGTCGTTTTTAAATGCTGCATTTTCGTCTACGTCTCAAACATCGAAAACTGAATTACATTTTTATTCAGTAACTGTTACAGTTTTCACTTTGGTTTTTTGCTTATATCTCGAAAACAGTTACTCCTATAAATTTTTATCTTTCCTTCAAAATTAAAGCTGATAAAATTTCCTACAAAATAGTTTTTAGCATTTTTTTTGTAGGACCAACCATAAGCGAGTTATAGAGTTGGATATAAATAATCTTTAACAAAAATTTGCTTTAAAATAAAATGTTTGAAAAACCGAAATTAAACTAAATTAATTGGGTCTAACACTTTAGTAGAGGAAAAAGGAGGAGACGTAAAAGTCACCAAAGTCTTCAGAGCCGTTTTTAATCGTCATATTAATAACAATAACATTAATAATAATAATACTAATAGTACTAAATTTGCTTATATGCAAGCGCTTTATTAAGGTAACTGTTTTTTGGCTTCTTGCTTATATCTCGAAAACAGTTACTCCTATCAATTTTTATCTCTTTTTCAAAATTAAAGCTGATAAAATTTCCTACAAAATAGTTATTTGCATTTTTTTGGAGGACCAACCATAAGCGAGTTATAGAGTTGGATATAAATAATCTTTAACAAAAATTTGCTTTAAAATAAAATGTTTGAAAAACCGATATTAAACCAAATTAATTGGGTCTAACACTTTAGTAGAGGAAAAAGGAGAAAACATAAAAGTCACCAAAGTCTTCAGAGTTGTTTCTAGTACTAAATTTGCTTATCTGCAAGCGCTTAATTAAGGTAACAGTTTTTTGGTTTCTTGCTTATATCTCGAAAAGAGTTACTCCTATTAATTTTTATCTTTTTACTAAAATTAAACCTGATAAAATTTCCAACAAAATAGTAATTTGCATTTTTCATGTAGGACTAACCATAAGCGAGATGTAAGTTTGAAAATAATTAATATTTAAAAAAAAAGTGCTTTAACAGAAAATGTCTTGTGATTTAAAATACACTTAATTTAATGGGTCCAATACTTTATTAGAAGAAAAAGGAGGTGACATAAAAGTCACTGAAGTCTTCAGAGTCGATTTTAAATGCTGCATTTTCGGCTTTGTCTCAAACATTGAAAACTGAATTACATTTTTGTTCAGTAACAGTTACAGTTTTCTTATTGGTTTTTTGCTTATATCTCG
The DNA here is from genome assembly GCF_031307605.1 of Tribolium castaneum. Classification (NCBI taxonomy): domain Eukaryota; kingdom Metazoa; phylum Arthropoda; class Insecta; order Coleoptera; family Tenebrionidae; genus Tribolium; species Tribolium castaneum. Next base: position 18,130,568 of record NC_087397.1, read on the forward strand.
AAAACAGTTACTCCTATCAATTTTTATCTTTTTTTCAAAATTCAAGCTGATAAAATTTCCTACAAAATAGTTATTTGCATTTTTCTTGTAGGACCAACCATAAGCGAGTTATAGAGTTGATATAATTAATCTTTAACAAAAATTTGCTTTAAAATAAAATGTTTGAAAAACCGAAACTAAACTAAATTAATTAAGACTAACACTATAGTAGAGGAAAAAGAAGAAGACATAAATGTCACCAAAGTCTTGAGAGTCGTTTTTAGTCGTCATATTAATAACATTAATAATAATAATAGTAATAGTACTAAATTTGCTTATATGCAAGCGCTTTATTAAGGTAACAGTTTTTTGGTTTCTTGCTTATATCTCGAAAACAGTTACTCCTATCAATTTTTATCTTTTTACTAAAATTAAAGCCGATAAAATTTCCTACAAAATAGTTATTTGCATTTTTCTTGTAGGACCAAGTATAGGCGAGTTATAAAGATGGATATAAATAATATTTAACAAAAATTTGCTTTAAAATAAAATGTTTGAAATACTGAAATTAAACTAAATTAATTGTGTCTAACACTTTAGTAGAGGAAAAAGGAGAAGACATAAAAGTCACTAAAGGTTGCAGAGTCGTCTTTAATCGTCATACTAATAACAATAACATTAATAATAATAATACTAATAGTACTAAATTTGCTTGTATGCAAACGCTTAATTAAGGTGACAGTTTTTTGGTTTCTTGCTTATATCTCGAAAACAGTTACTCCTATCAATTTTTATCTTTTTACTAAAATTAAAGCTGAAAAAATTTCCTACAAAATAGTTATTTGCATTTTTCATGTAGGACTAACCATAAGCGAGATATAAGTTTGAAAATAATCAATATTTAAAAAAAAGTGCTTTAACAAAAAATGTCTTGTGGTTTAAAATACACTTAATTTATTGGGTCCAATACTTTATTAGAAGAAAAAGGAGGTGACTTAAAAGTCACTGAAGTCTTCAGAGTCGTTTTTAAATGCTGCATTTTCGTCTACGTCTCAAACATCGAAAACTGAATTACATTTTTATTCAGTAACTGTTACAGTTTTCACTTTGGTTTTTTGCTTATATCTCGAAAACAGTTACTCCTATAAATTTTTATCTTTCCTTCAAAATTAAAGCTGATAAAATTTCCTACAAAATAGTTTTTAGCATTTTTTTTGTAGGACCAACCATAAGCGAGTTATAGAGTTGGATATAAATAATCTTTAACAAAAATTTGCTTTAAAATAAAATGTTTGAAAAACCGAAATTAAACTAAATTAATTGGGTCTAACACTTTAGTAGAGGAAAAAGGAGGAGACGTAAAAGTCACCAAAGTCTTCAGAGCCGTTTTTAATCGTCATATTAATAACAATAACATTAATAATAATAATACTAATAGTACTAAATTTGCTTATATGCAAGCGCTTTATTAAGGTAACTGTTTTTTGGCTTCTTGCTTATATCTCGAAAACAGTTACTCCTATCAATTTTTATCTCTTTTTCAAAATTAAAGCTGATAAAATTTCCTACAAAATAGTTATTTGCATTTTTTTGTAGGACCAACCATAAGCGAGTTATAGAGTTGGATATAAATAATCTTTAACAAAAATTTACTTTAAAATATAATGTTTGAAAAACCGATATTAAACCAAATTAATTGGGTCTAACACTTTAGTAGAGGAAAACGGAGAAGACATAAGTCACCAAAGTCTTCAGAGTGGTTTTTAGTACTAAATTTGCTTATATGCAAGCGCTTAATTAAGGTTACAGTTTTTTGGTTTCTTGCTTATATCTCGAAAACAGTTACTCCTATTAATTTTTATCTTTTTACTAAAATTAAAGCTGATAAAATTTCCTACAAAATAGTAATTTGCATTTTTTATGTAGGACTAACCATGAGCGAGATGTAAGTTTGAAAATAATTAATATTTAAAAAAAAAGTGCTTTAACAGAAAATGTCTTGTGATTTAAAATACACTTAATTTAATGGGTCCAATACTTTATTAGAAGAAAAAGGAGGTGACATAAAAGTCACTGAAGTCTTCAGAGTCGATTTTAAATGCTGCATTTTCGTCTTTGTCTCAAACATTGAAAATTGAATTACATTTTTGTTCAGTAACAGTTACAGTTTTCTTATTGGTTTTTTGCTTATATCTCGAAAACTGTTACTCCTATCAATTTTTATCTTTTTTCAAAATTCAAGCTGATAAAATTTCCTACAAAATAGTTATTTGCATTTTTCTTGTAGGACCAACCATAAGCGAGTTATAGAGTTGGATATAAATAATCTTTAACAAAAATTTGCTTTAAAATAAAATGTTTGAAAAACCGAAATTAAACTAAATTAATTAAGACTAACACTTTAGTAGAGGAAAAAGGAGAAGACATAAAAGTCACCAAAGTCTTGAGAGTCGTTTTTAGTCGTCATATTAGTAACAATAACATTAATAATAATAATACTAATATTACTAAATTTGCTTATATGCAAGCGCTTAATTAAGGTAACAGTTTCTTGCTTATATTTCGAAAACAGTTACTCCTATCAATTTTTATTTTTTTACTAAAATTAAAGCTGATAAAATTTCCTACAAAATAGTTATTTGCATTTTTCTTGTAGGACCAAGTATAAGCGAGTTATAAAGATGGATATAAATAATATTTAACAAAAATTTGCTTTAAAATAAAATGTTTGAAATACTGAAATTAAACTAAATTAATTGTGTCTAACACTTTAGTAGAGGAAAAAGGAGAAGACATAAAAGTCACTAAAGGTTTCAGAGTCGTCTTCAATCGTCACACAAATAACAATAACATTAATAATAATAATACTAATAGTACTAAATTTGCTTGTATGCAAACGCTTAATTAAGGTGACAGTTTTTTGGTTTCTTGCTTATATCTCGAAAACAGTTACTCCTATCAATTTTTATCTTTTTACAAAAATTAAAGCTGATAAAAGTTCCTACAAAACAGTTATTTGCATTTTTTTTGTAGGACCAAGTATAAGCAAGTTATAAAGATGGATATAAATAATATTTAACAAAAATTTGCTTTAAAATAAAATGTTTGAAATACTGAAATTAAACTAAATTAATTGTGTCTAACACTTTAGTAGAGGAAAAAGGAGAAGACATAAAAGTTACTAAAGATTTCAGAGTCGTCTTTAATCGTCAAACTAATAACAATAACCTTAATAATAATAATACTAATAGTACTAAATTTGCTTGTATGCAAACGCTTAATTAAGGTGACAGTTTTTTGGTTTCTTGCTTATATCTCGAAAACAGTTACTCCTATCAATTTTTATCTTTTTACTAAAATTAAAGCTGATAAAATTTCCTACAAAATAGTTTTTTGCATTTTTCATGTAGGACTAACCATAAGCGAGATATAAGTTTGAAAATAATCAATATTTAAAAAAAAAGTGCTTTAACAGAAAATGTCTTGTGATTTAAAATACACTTAATTTGTTGGGTCCAATACTTTATTAGAAGAAAAGGAAGTGACCTAAAAGTCACTGAAGTCTTCAGAGTCGATTTTAAATGCTGCATTTTCGTCTTTGTCTCAAACATTGAAAACTGAATTACATTTTTGTTCAGTAACAGTTACAGTTTTCTTATTGGTTTTTTGCTTATATCTCGAAAACAGTTACTCCTATCAATTTTTATCTTTTTTTCAAAATTCAAGCTGATAAAATTTCCTACAAAATAGTTATTTGCATTTTTCTTGTAGTACCAACCATAAGCGCGTTATAGAGTTGGATATAAATAATCTTTAACAAAAATTTGCTTTAAAATAAAATGTTTGAAAAACCGAAACTAAACTAAATTAATTAAGACTAACGCTTTAGTAGAGGAAAAAGGAGAAGACATAAAAGTCACCAAAGTCTTGAGAGTCGTTTTTAGTCGTCATATTAATAACAATAACATTAATAATAATAATACTAATATTACTAAATTTGCTTATATGCAAGCGCTTAATTAAGGTAACAGTTTCTTGCTTATATTTCGAAAACAGTTACTCCTATCAATTTTTATCTTTTTACTAAAATTAAAGCTGATAAAATTTCCTACAAAATAGTTATTTGCATTTTTTATGTAGGACTAACCATAAGCGAGATATAAGTTTGAAAATAATTAATATTTAAAAAAAAAGTGCTTTAACAGAAAATGTCTTGTGATTTAAAATACACTTAATTTATTGGGTCCAATACTTTATTAGAAGAAAAAGGAGGTGACATAAAAGTCACTGATGTCTTCAGAGTCGTTTGTAAATAATGCATTTCCGTCTTCGTCTCAAACATTAAAAACTGAATTACATTTTTGTTTAGTAACTGTAACAGTTTTCACTTTGGTTTTTTGCTTATATCTCGAAAACAATTACTTCTATCAATTTTTATCTTTCTTTCAAAATTAAAGCTGATAAAATTTCCTACAAAATAGTTATGTGCATTTCTTTTGTAAGACTAACCATAAGCGAGTTATAGAGTTGGATATAAATAATCTTTAACAAAAATTTGCTTTAAAATAAAATGTTTGAAAAACCTAAATTAAACTAAATTAATTGAGTCTAACACTTTAGTATAGGAAAAAGGAGAAAACATAAAAGGCACCAAAGTCTTCAGAGTCGTTTTTGGTCGTCATATTAATAAAAATAACATTAATAATAATAATACTAATAGTACTAAATTTGCTTATATGCAAGCGCTTTATTAAGGTGACAGTTTTTTGGTTTCTTGCTTATATCTCGAAAACAGTTACTCCTATCAATTTTTATCTTTTTTTTCAATATTCAAGCTGATAAAATTTCTTACAAAATAGTTATTTGCATTTTTCTTGTAGGACCAACCATAAGCGCGTTATAGAGTTGGATATAAATAATCTTTAACAAAAATTTGCTTTAAAATAAAATGTTTGAAAAACCGAAACTAAACTAAATTAATTAAGACTAACACTTTAGTAGAGGAAAAAGGAGAAGACATAAAAGTCACCAAAGTCTTGAGAGTCGTTTTTAGTCGTCATATTAATAACAATAACATTAATAATAATAATACTAATAGTACTAAATTTGCTTATATGCAAGCGCTTAATTAAGGTAACAGTTTCTTGCTTATATCTCGAAAACAGTTACTCCTATCAATTTTTATCTTTTTACTAAAATTAAAGCTGATAAAATTTCCTACAAAATAGTTATTTGCATTTTTCATGTAGGACTAACCATAAGCGAGATATAAGTTTGAAAATAGTTAATATTTTAAAAAAAAGTGCTTTAACAGAAAATGTCTTGTGATTAAAATACACTTAATTTAATGGGTCCAATACTTTATTAGAAGAAAAAGGAGGTGACATAAAAGTCACCAAAGTCTTGAGAGTCGTTTTTAGTCGTCATATTAATAACAATAACATTAATAATAATAATACTAATATTACTAAATTTGCTTATATGCAAGCGCTTAATTAAGGTAACAGTTTCTTGCTTATATCTCGAAAACAGTTCCTTCTATCAATTTTTATTTTTTTACTAAAATTAAAGCTGATAAAATTTCCTACAAAATAGTTATTTGCATTTTTCATGTAGGACTAACCATAAGCGAGATATAAGTTTGAAAATAATTAATATTTAAAAAAAAAGTGCTTTAACAGAAAATGTCTTCTGATTTAAAATACACTTAATTTATTGGGTCCAATACTTTATTAGAAGAAAAAGGAGGAGACATAAAAGTCACTGATGTCTTCAGAGTCGTTTGTAAATAATGCATTTCCGTCTTCGTCTCAAACATTGAAAACTGAATTACATTTTTGTTTAGTAACTGTAACAGTTTTCACTTTGGTTTTTTGCTTATATCTCGAAAACAATTACTTCTATCAATTTTTATCTCTCTTTCAAAATTAAAGCTGATAAAATTTCCTACAAAATAGTTATGTGCATTTTTTTTGTAAGACTAACCATAAGCGAGTTATAGAGTTGGATATAAATAATCTTTAACAAAAATTTGTTTTAAAATAAAATGTTTGAAAAACCTAAATTAAACTAAATTAATTGAGTCTAACACTTTAGTATAGGAAAAAGGAGAAGACATAAAAGTCACCAAAGTTTTCAGAGTCGTTTTTGGTTGTCATATTAATAACAATAACATTAATAATAATAATACAAATAGTACTAAATTTGCTTATATGCAAACGCTTAATTAAGGTAACAGTTTTTTGGTTTCTTGCTTATATCTCGAAAACAGTTACTTCTATCAATTTTTATCTTTTAACTAAAATTAAAGCTGATAAAATTTCCTACAAAATAGTTATTTGCATTTTTCATGTAGGACTAACCATAAGCGAGATATAAGTTTGAAAATAATTAATATTTAAAAAAAAGTGCTTTAACAGAAAATGTTTTGTGATTTAAAATACACTTAATTTTATGGGTCCAATACTTTATTAGAAGAAAAAGGAGGTGACATAAAAGTCACCAAAGTCTTGAGAGTCATTTTTAGTCGTCATATTAATAACAATAACATTAATAATAATAATACTAATAGTACTAAATTTGTTTATATGCAAGCGCTTAATTAAGGTAACAGTTTCTTGCTTATATCTCGAAAACAGTTACTCCTATCAATTTTTAACTTTATCAAAATTCAAGCTGTTAAAATTTCCTACAAAATAGTTATTTGCATTTTTCTTGTAGGACCAACCATAAGCGCGTTATAGAGTTGGATATAAATAATCTTTAACAAAAATTTGCTTTAAAATAAAATGTTTGAAAAACCGAAACTAAACTAAATTAATTAAGACTAACACTTTAGTAGAGGAAAAAGGAGAAGACATAAAAGTCACCAAAGTCTTGAGAGTCGTTTTTAGTCGTCATGTTAATAATAATAACATTAATAATAATAATACTAATATTACTAAATTTGCTTATATGCAAGCGCTTAATTAAGGTAACAGTTTCTTGCTTATATTTCGAAAACAGTTACTTCTATCAATTTTTATCTTTTTACCAAAATTAAAGCTGATAAAATTTCCTACAAAATAGTTATTTGCATTTTTTATGTAGGACTAACCATAAGCGAGATATAAGTTTGAAAATAATCAATATTTAAAAAAAAAGTGCTTTAACAAAAAATGTCTTGTGATTTAAAATACACTTAATTTATTGGGTCCAATACTTTATTAGAAGAAAAAGGAGGTGACTTAAAAGTCACTGAAGTCTTCAGACTCGTTTTTAAATGCTGCATTTTCGTCTACGTCTCAAACATTGAAAACTGAATTACATTTTTGTTCAGTAACAGTTACAGTTTTCTTATTGGTTTTTTGCTTATATCTCGAAAACAGTTACTCCTACCAATTTTTATCTTTTTTTCAAAATTCAAGCTGATAAAATTTCCTACAAAATAGTTATTTGCATTTTTCTTGTAGGACCAACCATAAGCGAGTTATAGAGTTGGATATAAATAATCTTTAACAAAAATTTGCTTTAAAATAAAATGTTTGAAAAACCGAAATTAAACTAAATTAATTAAGACTAACACTTTAGTAGAGGAAAAAGGAGAAGACATAAAAGTCACCAAAGTCTTGACAGTCGTTTTTAGTCGTCATATTAATAACAATAACATTAATAATAATAATACTAATATTACTAAATTTGCTTATATGCAAGCGCTTAATTAAGGTAACAGTTTCTTGCTTATATCTCGAAAACAGTTCCTTCTATCAATTTTTATTTTTTTACTAAAATTAAAGCTGATAAAATTTCCTACAAAATAGTTATTTGCATTTTTCTTGTAGAACCAAGTATAAGCGAGTTATAAAGATGGATATAAATAATATTTAACAAAAATTTGCTTTAAAATAAAATGTTTGAAAAACCTAAATTAAACTAAATTAATTGAGTCTAACACTTTAGTATAGGAAAAAGGAGAAAACATAAAAGTCACCAAAGTCTTCAGAGTCGTTTTTGGTTGTCATATTAATAACAATAACATTAATAATAATAATACTAATAGTACTAAATTTGCTTATATGCAAGCGCTTTATTAAGGTAACAGTTTTTTGGTTTCTTGCTTATATCTCGAAAACAGTTACTCCTATCAATTTTTATCTTTTTACTAAAATTAAAGCTGATAAAATTTCCTACAAAATAGTTATTTGCATTTTTCTTGTAGGACCAAGTATAAGCGAGTTATAAAGATGGATATAAATAATATTTAACAAAAATTTGCTTTAAAATAAAATGTTTGAAATACTGAAATTAAACTAAATTAATTGTGTCTAACACTTTAGTGGAGGAAAAAGGAGGACACATAAAAGTCACTAAAGGTTTCAGAGACGTCTTTAATCGTCATACTAATAACAATAACATTAATAATAATAATACTAATAGTACTAAATTTGCTTGTATGCAAACGCTTAATTAAGGTGACAGTTTTTTGGTTTCTTGCTTATATCTCGAAAACAGTTACTCCTATCAATTTTTATCTTTTTTTAAAAATTAAAGCTGATAAAATTTCCTACAAAATAGTTATTTGCATTTTTCTTGTAGGACCAACCATAAGCGAGTTATAGAGTTGGATGTAAATAATATTTAACAAAAATTTGCTTTAAAATAAAATGTTTGAAAAACAAAAATTAAACTAAATTAATTGTGTCTAACACTTTAGTATAGGAAAAAGGAGAAGACATAAAAGTCACCAAAGTCTTCAGAGTCGTTTTTAGTCGTCATATTAATAACAATAACATTAATAATAATAATACTAATAGTACTAAATTTGCTTACATGCAAACGCTTAATTAAGGTAACAGTTTCTTGGTTTCTTGCTTATATCTCGAAAACAGTTACTTATATCAATTTTTATCTTTTTACTAAAATTAAAGCTGATAAAATTTCCTACAAAATAGTTAATTGCATTTTTCATGTAAGACTAACCATAAGCGAGATATAAGTTTAAAAATTATTAATATTTAAAAAAAAAGTGCTTTAACAGAAAATGTCTTGTGATTTAAAATACACTTAATTTATTGGGTACAATACTTTATTAGAAGAAAAAGGAGGTGACATAAAAGTCGCTGAAGTCTTCAGAGTCGTTTTTAAATGCTGCATTTTCGTCTTTGTCTCAAACATTGAAAACTGAATTACATTTTTGTTCAGTAACTGTAACAGTTTTCACTTTGGTTTTTTGCTTATATCTCGAAAACAATTACTTTTATCAATTTTTTTTTTTTTTAAATTAAAGCTGATAAAATTTCCTACAAAATAGTTATTTGCATTTCTTTTGTAAGACCAACCATAAGCGAGTTATAGAGTTGGATATAAATAATCTTTAACAAAAATTTGCTTTAAAATAAAATGTTTGAAAAACCGAAATTAAACTAAATTAATTGAGTCTAACACTTTAGTATAGGAAAAAGGAGAAGACATAAAA
>NC_087397.1:18145000-18162500 GCF_031307605.1 Tribolium castaneum
TTACATCAAAGAAAATGAAAACCCCTTATTCAGGCACAGAAATTCGAATTACGTTTCAGTCTGGACAAAAACTGCTTACTTTAGACGATCCTTTGTTTTGAATACAAAAACTTACATTAAAAAGATTAAAAACGTCTTATTCTGGCTGAAAACTGCAAATTATATATTACTCTAGATAAAAGCAATTTATCCTGATTACTCCTTTACTTAGAATAGAGTAAACTTGTATAAAACTTAATGAAAACTTTAAATTTCGTCTCAAAGAAATAAATTACGTTATAGTTTTGACCAGCACTGTTTATTTCAAACGATTTTATAATTCGAAACTAATGAACTTTTATGGGGCAGATGCAAAACCACATATTACCATATAAAGCGTTGTTTTAAAGCAAATTATTACCTTTTGCAACAAGAAATTTCACGTCAAAGAAACTGAAAACTTCGTATCCATGCACAAATATCGAATTACGTATCAGTTTAGGCAAATACAAATTATTTTAAACGATTCCTTGCTATAAACAAAAAAAATATAATCAAACATATTGAAAACGTCTTATTCTCGAAAATAAGAGCAAATTATGTATCAGCTTTAACAAAAGCGAATTACTCTGTTTGATTCTATGCTTAGAGTAGAGTAAACTACTATAAAACGTAATGAAAACTCTATATTCAGGCTCAAAAGAACAAATTACGTTATAGTTTTGACAAAAAAAAATTATTTCGGACGATTACATACTTCGAAGTAAGCAAACTTTAATTGAACAAGTGCAAAAGCTAATACTTTGCTTTAAAATAACGATTTATGTGGTAATATGGTATTTTGCATCTGTCCTATAAAAGTTTACTCGTTTCGCTCCATTGAATCATTCGAAATAAATTATTTTGACACAACAACGAAAATAATTTGTTTTTGTTTAAACTGTAACATGTCGTTTTTATAAAACGAACTAAGACGTTTGGCATCTGTTTAGTGAAAGTTTTCTCGTTTGGGGGCATAAAATCGTTTGAAATTAACAGTTCTGGTCAAAACTATAACGTAGATTATTTCTTTGAGACGAAATTTAAAGTTTTCATTAAGTTTTATACAAGTTTGCTCCATTCTAAGCAAAGGAGTAATTAGGATAAACTGCTTTTATTCAAAGTAATACATAATTTGCAGTTTTCAGCCAGAATAAGACGTTTTAATCTTTTTAATGTAAGTTTTTGTATTCAAAACAAAGGATCGTCTAAAGTAAGCAGTTTTTGTCCAGACTGAAACGTAATTCGAATTTCTGTGCCTGAATTAGGTTTTCAGTTACTTTGATGTAAGGTTTCTTGTTTGTAACAATGAATTAACGAAAATAATTGGTTTTCATCCTAACTGTGGCATGAATCGTTTTTAAAAGGCGAAATAAGATGTTTTTCCTCTGTTCAGTGAAAGTTTACTCGTTTCAAAGCATAGAACTGTTTGAAATTAACAGCTCTCGTTAAGACTATAACGCAGATCTTTTGTTTTGTGCTAAAATAAGACGTTTTTAGTAAGTTTGATATAAGTTTTCTTGTTCAAAGCAAAATATTGTCGAAAATCAACCGTTTTTGTCTAAACTGATACAAAATTCGGTGGTTTGTGTCCGAATACAAAGTTTTCAGATTCTTTAATGTTAGGTTTGCTGCTTCTAACAAAGAATCAACGAAAATATTTTGTTTTAATACAAACTGCAATATAAAATGTCTTTATAGGACAAAACATGATGTTTGGCATCTGATTAATAAAAATTTACTCGTTTGGAAGCATAGAATCATTCCAAATAAGCTATTCTCGTCGAAACTATAATGTAATTAGTATTTTGTGCTAGAATACAGCGTTTTTGTTAGATTTATTAACAATTTTGCCTATTTTAAGCAATGAAACGAATAGGATTAGCTGCCTTTATCCAAAGTGATACATAAATTGCTCTTTTATGCCAGATTAATACGTTTTTAGTCTGTTCGATATAAGTTTTCTTGTTCAAAGCAAAAGATCGTCTAAAATAAGCCGTTTTTGTTTAAACTGATGAACAATTCAGACTGAGAGTCAACAAAAATAATTTGTTTTAATCCAAACTGATACTTTTTGACCCTATAAGAGTCCTATAAGAGTCCGAGATACGCCGTTCTCGTCAAGTCTATAACGTAATTCGTATTTTTGTGTCAGAATACGACGTTTTCTGCCTGTTTAATATAATTTTTTAATAATAATAATAATAATAATGACAATAATAATAATAATAATAATAATAATAATAATAATAATAATAATAATAGTAATAGTAACAAAAGTAATAATAATATTAATACTTTTATTAAGGAAAAATGAAGCTTATTTTGTGTGTTACATGAGCGTTATCTTATTTCTATGCAAAAGATCATGCGTGATCTGTGTTTTTAGGCAAAAAATTGTCTAAAGTAAATCACTCATTTTAAAACTGGTATAAAAACATTTACTATACAAAAGTTATAATCGGTTTTTAATAATAATAATAATAATAATATAAACAATAATAATAATAATAATAATAATAATAATAATAATAATAATAGTAATAATAACAATAATAATAATAATAATAATAATAGTAGTAAATAATAATAATAATAATACTTATAATAATGAATTTCTTTCTAAATTAAAGCTTAGTTTTTCTAAGCAAAAATGAAGCTTATTTTGTGTTATCTGAGCGTTTTCTCATTTCTATGCAAGAGATCATCTGTAATCTGTGTTTTTAGGCAAGAAATTGTCTAAAATTAATAACTCATTTTAAAATGGTATAAAAACATTTACTATACAAAAGTTATAATCGGTTTTAATAATAATAATATTAATAATAATAATAATAATAATAATAATAATAGTAATAATAATAAAAATAATAATAATAATAATAAAAATTATAATAATAGTAGTAATAAAAGTAAGCTTAGTTTTCTAAGCAAAAATGAAGCTTATTTTGTGTTATATGAGCGTTTTCTCATTTCTATGCAAGAGATCATCTGTGATCTGTGTTTTTAGGCAAGAAATTGTCTAAAATTAATAACTCATTTTAAAAGTGGTATAAAAACATTTACTATACAAAAGTCATAATCGGTTTTTAATAATAATAATATTAATAATAATAATAATAGTAATAATAATAATAATAAAAATAATAATAATAGTAGTAATAAAAGTAAGCTTAGTTTTCTAAGCAAAAATGAAGCTTATTTTGTGTTATATGAGCGTTTTCTCATTTCTATGCAAGAGATCATCTGTGATCTGTGTTTTTAGGCAAGAAATTGTCTAAAATTAATAACTCATTTTAAAACTGGTATAAAAACATTTACTATACAAAAGTTATATTCGGTTTTTAATAATAATAATATTAATAATAATAATACAAAATAATAATAGTAATAATAATAAAAATAATAATAATAATAATAATAATAATAATAATAATAAAAATAATAATAATAGTAGTAATAAAAGTAAGCTTAGTTTTCTAAGCAAAAATGAAGCTTATTTTGTGTTATATGAGCGTTTTCTCATTTCTATGCAAGAGATCATCTGTGATCTGTGTTTTTAGGCAAGAAATTGTCTAAAATTAATAACTCATTTTAAAACTGGTATAAAAACATTTACTATACAAAAGTTATAATCGGTTTTTAATAATAATAATATTAATAATAATAATAATAATAATAATAATAATAATAATAATAATAATAATAATAGTAATAATAATAATAAAAATAATAGTAATAATAATAAAAATAATAATAATAGTAGTAATAAAAGTAAGCTTAGTTTTCTAAGCAAAAATGAAGCTTATTTTGTGTTATATGAGCGTTTTCTCATTTCTATGCAAGAGATCATCTGTGATCTGTGTTTTTAGGCAAGAAATTGTCTAAAATTAATAACTCATTTTAAAACTGGTATAAAAACATTTACTATACAAAAGTTATAATCGGTTTTTAATAATAATAATATTAATAATAATAATAATAATAATAATAATAATAATAATAATAATAATAATAATAATAATAATAATAAAAATAATAGTAATAATAATAATAGTAATATTAATAGTAGTAATAAAAGTAAGCTTAGTTTGCTAAGCAAAAATGAAGCTTACTTTGTGTTAGATGAGCGTTTTCTCATTTCAATGCAAAAGATCATGTGTGATCTGTGTTTTTAGGCAATCTAAGCCATTTTATAGTTTTTAAAATTTAACAAAAATTTGCTTTAAAATAAAATGTTTGAAAAACTGAAATTAAACTAAATTAATTGTAACACTTTAGTAAAGGAAAAAGGAGGAGACATAAAAGTCACTAAAGTCTTAGAGTTGTCTTTAGTCGTCATATTAATAACAATAACATTTATAATAACAATTCGAGTAGTACTAAATTTGCTTATATGCAAGCGCTTAATTAAGGTAACAGTTTTTTTTTTTTGCTTATATCTCGAAAACAGTTACTTCTATCAACTTTTATCTTTTTTTTAAAATTAAAGCTGATAAAATTTCCTACAAAATAGTTATTTGCATTTTTTGGTAGGACCAACCATAAGCGAGTTATAGAGTTGGATATAAATAATCTTTAACAAAAATTTGCTTTAAAATAAAATGTTTGAAAAACCGATATTAAACCAAATTAATTGGGTCTAACACTTTAGTAGAGGAAAAAGAAGAAGATATAAAAGTCACCAAAGTCTTCAGAGTTGTTTTTAGTACTAAATTTGCTTATATGCAAGCGCTTAATTAATGTAACAGTTTTTTGGTTTCTTGCTTATATCTCGAAAACAGTTACTCCTATTAATTTTTATCTTTTTACTAAAATTAAAGCTGATAAAATTTCCTACAAAATAGTAATTTGCATTTTTCATGTAGGACTAACCATAAGCGAGATGTAAGTTTCAAAATAATTAATATTTAAAAAAAAAGTGCTTTAACAGAAAATGTCTTGTGATTTAAAATACACTTAATTTAATGGGTCCAATACTTTATTAGAAGAAAAAGGAGGTGACCTAAAAGTCACTGAAGTCTTCAGAGTCGATTTTAAATGCTGCATTTTCGTCTTTGTCTCAAACATTGAAAACTGAATTACATTTTTGTTCAGTAACAGTTACAGTTTTCTTATTGGTTTTTTGCTTATATCTCGAAAACAGTTACTCCTATCAATTTTTATCTTTTTTTCAAAATTCAAGCTGATAAAATTTCCTACAAAATAGTCATTTGCATTTTTCTTGTAGGACCAACCATAAGCGCGTTATAGAGTTGGATATAAATAATCTTTAACAAAAATTTGCTTTAAAATAAAATGTTTGAAAAACCGAAACTAAACTAAATTAATTAAGACTAACACTTTAGTAGAGGAAAAATTAGAAGACATAAAAGTCACCAAAGTCTTGAGAGTTGTTTTTAGTCGTCATGTTAATAACAATAACATTAATAATAATAATACTAATATTACTAAATTTGCTTATATGCAAGCGCTTAATTAAGGTAACAGTTTCTTGCTTATATTTCGAAAACAGTTACTCCTATCAATTTTTATCTTTTTACTAAAATTAAAGCTGATAAAATTTCCTACAAAACAGTTATTTGCATTTTTCTTGTAGGACCAAGCATAAACGAGTTATAGAGTTAGATATAAATAATATTTAACAAAAATTTGCTTTAAAATAAAATGCTTGAAAAACCGGAATTAAACTAAATTAATTGTGTCTAACACTTTAGTAGAGGAAAAAGGAGAAGACATAAAAGTCACTAAATGCTTCAGAGTCGTCTTTTGTCGTCATATTAATAACAATAACATTAATAATAATAATACTAATAGTACTAAATTTGCTTAAATGCAAACGCTTAATTAAGGTGACAGTTTTTTGGTTTCTTGCTTATATCTCGAAAACAGTTACTCCTATTAATTTTTATCTTTTTACTAAAATTAAAGCTGATAAAATTTCCTACAAAATAGTAATTTGCATTTTTTATGTGGGACTAACCATAAGCGAGATATAAGTTTGAAAATAATTAGTATTTAAAAAAAAAGTGCTTTAACAGAAAATGTCTTGTGATTTAAAATACACTTAATTTATTGGGTCCAATACTTTATTAGAGGAAAAAGGAGGTGACATAAAAGTCACTGAAGTCTTCAGAGTCGTTTTTAAATAATGCATTTTCGTCTTCGTCTCAAACATTGAAAACTGAATTACATTTTTGTTTAGTAACTGTAACAATTTTCACTTTGGTTTTTTGCTTATATCTCGAAAACAATTACTTCTATCAATTTTTATCTTTCTTTCAAAATTAAAGCTGATAAAATTTCCTACAAAATAGTTATGTGCATTTCTTTTGTCAGACTAACCATAAGCGAGTTATAGAGTTGGATATAAATAATCTTTAACAAAAATTTGCTTTAAAATAAAATGTTTGAAAAACCTAAATTAAACTAAATTAATTGAGTCTAACACTTTAGTATAGGAAAAAGGAGAAAACATAAAAGGCACCAAAGTCTTCAGAGTCGTTTTTGGTCGTCATATTAATAACAATAACATTAATAATAATAATACTAATAGTACTAAATTTGCTTACATGCAAGCGCTTTATTTAGGTAACAGTTTTTTGGTTTCTTGCTTATATCTCGAAAACAGTTACTCCTATCAATTTTTATTTTTTTACTAAAATTAAAGCTGATAAAATTTCCTACAAAATAGTTATTTGCATTTTTCTTGTAGGACCAAGCATAAACGAGTTATAGAGTTGGATATAAATAATATTTAACAAAAATTTGCTTTAAAATAAAATGCTTGAAAAACCGGAATTAAACTAAATTAATTGTGTCTAACACTTTAGTAGAGGAAAAAGGAGAAGACATAAAAGTCACTAAATGCTTCAGAGTCGTCTTTAGTCGTCATATTAATAACAATAACATTAATAATAATAATACTAATAGTACTAAATTTGCTTAAATGCAAACGCTTAATTAAGGTGACAGTTTTTTGGTTTCTTGCTTATATCTCGAAAACAGTTACTCCTATCAATTTTTATCTTTTTACTAAAATTAAAGCTGATAAAATTTCCTACAAAATAGTTTTTTGCATTTTTCATGTAGGACTAACCATAAGCGAGATATAAGTTTGAAAATAATCAATATTTAAAAAAAAAGTGCTTTAACAAAAAATGTCTTGTGATTTAAAATACACTTAATTTATTGGGTCCAATACTTTATTAGAAGAAAAAGGAGGTGACTTAAAAGTCACTGAAGTCTTCAGAGTGGTTTTTAAATGCTGCATTTTCGTCTACGTCTCAAACATTGAAAACTGAATTACATTTTTGTTCAGTAACTGTTACAGTTTTCAATTTGGTTTTTTGCTTATATCTCGAAAACAGTTACTCCTATCAATTTTTATCTTTTTTTTCAATATTCAAGCTGATAAAATTTCCTACAAAATAGTTATTTGCATTTTTCTTGTAGGACCAACCATAAGCGCGTTATAGAGTTGGATATAAATAATCTTTAACAAAAATTTGCTTTAAAATAAAATGTTTGAAAAACCGAAACTAAACTAAATTAATTAAGACTAACACTTTAGTAGAGGAAAAAGGAGAAGACATAAAAGTCACCAAAGTCTTGAGAGTCGTTTTTAGTCGTCATATTAATAACAATAACATTAATAATAATAATACTAATATTACTAAATTTGCTCATATGCAAGCGCTTAATTAAGGTAACAGTTTCTTGCTTATATCTCGAAAACAGTTACTTCTATCAATTTTTATTTTTTTACTAAAATTAAAGCTGATAAAATTTCCTACAAAATAGTTATTTGCATTTTTCTTGTAGGACCAAGTATAAGCGAGTTATAAAGATGGATATAAATAATATTTAACAAAAATTTGCTTTAAAATAAAATGTTTGAAAAACCTAAATTAAACTAAATTAATTGAGTCTAACACTTTAGTATAGGAAAAGGGAGAAAACATAAAAGTCACCAAATTCTTCAGAGTCGTTTTTGGTCGTCATATTAATAACAATAACATTAATAATAATAAAACTAATAGTACTAAATTTGCTTATATGCAAGCGCTTTATTAAGGTAACAGTTTTTTGGTTTCTTGCTTATATCTCGAAAACAGTTACTCCTATCAATTTTTATCTTTTTACTAAAATTAAAGCTGATAAAATTTCCTACAAAATAGTTGTTTGCATTTTTCTTGTAGGACCAAGTATAAGCGAGTTATAAAGATGGATATAAATAATATTTAACAAAAATTTGCTTTAAAATAAAATGTTTGAAATACTGAAATTAAACTAAATTAATTGTGTCTAACACTTTAGTAGAGGAAAAAGGAGGACACATAAAAGTCACTAAAGGTTTCAGAGACGTCTTTAATCGTCATACTAATAACAATAACATTAATAATATTAATACTAATAGTACTAAATTTGCTTGTATGCCAACGCTTAATTAAGGTGACAGTTTTTTGGTTTCTTGCTTATATCTCGAAAACAGTTACTCCTATCAATTTTTATCTTTTTACTAAAATTAAAGCTGATAAAATTTCCTACAAAATAGTTTCTTGCATTTTTCATGTAAGACTAACCATAAGCGAGATATAAGTTTGAAAATAATCAATATTTAAAAAAAAAGTGCTTTAACAAAAAATGCCTTGTGATTTAAAATACACTTAATTTATTGGGTCCAATACTTTATTAGAAGAAAAAGGAGGTGACTTAAAAGTCACTGAAGTCTTCAGAGTCGTTTTTAAATGCTGCATTTTCGTCTACGTCTCAAACATTGAAAACTGAATTACATTTTTGTTCAGTAACAGTTACAGTTTTCTTATTGGTTTTTTGCTTATATCTCGAAAACAGTTACTCCTATCAATTTTTATCTTTTTTTCAAAATTCAAGCTGATAAAATTTCCTACAAAATAGTTCTTTGCATTTTTCTTGTAGGACCAACCATAAGCGAGTTATAGAGTTGGATATAAATAATCTTTAACAAAAATTTGCTTTAAAATAAAATGTTTGAAAAAGCGAAATTAAACTAAATTAATTAAGACTAACACTTTAGTAGAGGAAAAAGAAAAGACATAAAAGTCACCAAAGTCTTGAGAGTCGTTTTTAGTCGTCATATTAATAACAATAACATTAATAATAATAATACTAATATTACTAAATTTGCTTATATGCAAGCGCTTAATTAAGGTAACAGTTTCTTGCTTATATCTCGAAAACAATTCCTTCTATCAATTTTTATTTTTTTACTAAAATTAAAGCTGATAAAATTTCCTACAAAATAGTTATTTGCATTTTTCAATTAGGGCTAACCATAAGCGAGATATAAGTTTGAAAATAATTAATATTTAAAAAAAAAGTGCTTTAACAGAAAATATTTTGTAATTTAAAATACACTTAATTTATTGGGTCCAATACTTTATTAGAAGAAAAAGGAGGTGACATAAAAGTCACTGAAGTCTTCAGAGTCGTTTTTAAATGATGCAATTTCGTTTTCGTCTCAAACATTGAAAACTGAATTACATTTTTGTTCAGTAACTGTAACAGTTTTCTCTTTGGTTTTTTGCTTATATCTCGAAAACAATTACTCCTATCAATTTTTATCTTTCTTTCAAAATTAAAGCTGATAAAATTTCCTACAAAATAGTTATTTGCATTTCTTTTGTAAGACCAACCATAAGCGAGTTATAGAGTTGGATATAAATAATCTTTAACAAAAATTTGCTTTAAAATAAAATGTTTGAAAAACCTAAATTAAACTAAATTAATTGAGTCTAACACTTTAGTATAGGAAAAAGGAGAAGACATAAAAGTCACCAAAGTCTTCAGAGTCGTTTTTGGTCGTCATATTAATAACAATAACTTTAATAATAATAATACAAATAGTACTAAATTTGCTTATATGCAAACGCTTAATTAAGGTAACAGTTTTTTGGTTTCTTGCTTATATCTCGAAAACAGTTACTTCTATCAATTTTTATCTTTTAACTAAAATTAAAGCTGATAAAATTTTTTACAAAATAGTTATTTGCATTTTTCTTGTAGAACCAAGTATAAGCGAGTTATAAAGATGGATATAAATAATATTTAACAAAAATTTGCTTTAAAATAAAATGTTTGAAAAACCTAAATTAAACTAAATTAATTGAGTCTAACACTTTAGTATAGGAAAAAGGAGAAGACATAAAAGTCACCAAAGTCTTCAGAGTCGTTTTTGGTCGTCATATTAATAACAATAACTTTAATAATAATAATACAAATAGTACTAAATTTGCTTATATGCAAACGCTTAATTAAGGTAACAGTTTTTTGGTTTCTTGCTTATATCTCGAAAACAGTTACTTCTATCAATTTTTATCTTTTAACTAAAATTAAAGCTGATAAAATTTCCTACAAAATAGTTATTTGCATTTTTTATGTAGGACTAACCATAAGCGAGATATAAGTTTGAAAATAATTAATATTTAAAAAAAAAGTGCTTTAACAGGAAATGTCTTGTGATTTAAAATACACTTAATTTTATGGGTCCAATACTTTATTAGAAGAAAAAGGAGGTGACATAAAAGTCACCAAAGTCTTGAGAGTCGTTTTTGGTCGTCATATTAATAACAATAACATTAATAATAATAATACTAATAGTACTAAATTTGTTTATATGCAAGCGCTTAATTAAGGTAACAGTTTCTTGCTTATATTTCGAAAACAGTTACTCCTATCAATTTTTATCTTTTTACTAAAATTAAAGCTGATAACATTTCCTACAAAATAGTTATTTGCATTTTTTATGTAGGACTAACCATAAGCGAGATATAAGTTTGAAAATAATTAATATTTAAAAAAAAAGTGCTTTAACAGAAAATGTTTTGTGATTTAAAATACACTTACTTTATTGGGTCCAATACTTTATTAGAAGAAAAAGGAGGTGACTTAAAAGTCACTGAAGTCTTCAGAGTCGTTTTTAAATGCTGCATTTTCGTCTACGTCTCAAACATTGAAAACTGAATTACATTTTTGTTCAGTAACTGTTACAGTTTTCACTTTGGTTTTTTGCTTATATCTCGAAAACAGTTACTTCTATAAATTTTTATCTTTCCTTAAAAATTAAAGCTGATAAAATTTCCTACAAAATAGTTTTAGCATTTTTTTTGTAGGACCAACCATAAGCGAGTTATAGAGTTTGATATAAATAATCTTTAACAAAAATTTGCTTTAAAATAAAATGTTTGAAAAACCGAAATTAAACTAAATTAATTGGGTCTAACACTTTAGTAGAGGAAAAAGGAGAACACATAAAAGTCACTAAAGGTTTCAGAGTCGTCTTTAATCGTCATACTAATAACAATAACCTTAATAATAATAATACTAATAGTACTAAATTTGCTTGTATGCAAACGCTTAATTAAGGTGACAGTTTTTTGGTTTCTTGCTTATATCTCGAAAACAGTTGCTCTTATCAATTTTTATCTTTTTACTAAAATTAAAGCTGATAAAATTTCCTACAAAATAATTTTTTGCATTTTTCATGTAGGACTAACCATAAGCGAGATATAAGTTTGAAAATAATTAATATTTAAAAAAAAAGTGCTTTAACAAAAAATGTCTTGTGATTTAAAATACACTTAATTTATTGGGTCCAATACTTTATTAGAAGAAAAAGGAGGTGACTTAAAAGTCACTGAAGTCTTCAGAGTCGTTTTTAAATGCTGCATTTTCGTCTACGTCTCAAACATTGAAAACTGAATTACATTTTTGTTCAGTAACTGTTACAGTTTTCACTTTGGTTTTTTGCTTATATCTCGAAAACAGTTACTCCTATAAATTTTTATCTTTTCTTTAAAATTAAAGCTGATAAAATTTCCTACAAAATAGTTATTTGCATTTCTTTTGTAAGACCAACCATAAGCGAGTTATAGAGTTGGATATAAATAATCTTTAACAAAAATTTGCTTTAAAATAAAATGTTTGAAAAACCGAAATTAAACTAAATTAATTGGGTCTAACACTTTAGTAGAGGAAAAAGGAGTAGACGTAAAAGTCCCCAAAGTCTTCAGAGTCGTTTTTAATCGTCATATTAAAAACAATAACATTAATAATAATAATACTAATAGTACTAAATTTGCTTATATGCAAACGCTTAATTAAGGTAACAGTTTTTTGGTTTCTTGCTAATATCTCGAAAACAGTTACTCCTATCAATTTTTATCTTTTTACTAAAATTAAAGCTGATAAAATTTCCTACAAAATAGTTATTAGCATTTTTCTTGTAGGACTAAGTATAAGCGAGTTATAGAGTTGGATATAAATAATCTTTATCAAAAATTTGCTTTAAAATAAAATGTTTGAAAAACCGAAATTAAACTAAATTAATTAAGACTAACACTTTAGTGGAGGAAAAAGGAGAAGACATAAAAGTCACCAAAGTCTTGAGAGTCGTTTTTAGTCGTCATATTAATAACAATAACATTAATAATAATAATACTAATAGTACTAAATTTGCTTATATGCAAGCGCTTAATTAAGGTAACAGTTTCTTGCTTATATCTCGAAAACAGTTACTCCTATCAATTTTTATCTTTTTACTAAAATTAAAGCTGATAAAATTTCCTACAAAATAGTTATTTGCATTTTTCATGTAGGACTAACCATAAGCGAGATATAAGTTTGAAAATAGTTAATATTTTAAAAAAAAGTGCTTTAACAGAAAATGTCTTGTGATTAAAATACACTTAATTTAATGGGTCCAATACTTTATTAGAAGAAAAAGGAGGTGACATAAAAGTCACCAAAGTCTTGAGAGTCGTTTTTAGTCGTCATATTAATAACAATAACATTAATAATAATAATACTAATATTACTAAATTTGCTTATATGCAAGCGCTTAATTAAGGTAACAGTTTCTTGCTTATATCTCGAAAACAGTTCCTTCTATCAATTTTTATTTTTTTACTAAAATTAAAGCTGATAAAATTTCCTACAAAATAGTTATTTGCATTTTTCTTGTAGGACCAAGTATAAGCGAGTTATAAAGATGGATATAAATAATATTTAACAAAAATTTGCTTTAAAATAAAATGTTTGAAAAACCTAAATTAAACTAAATTAATTGAGTCTAACACTTTAGTATAGGAAAAAGGAGAAAACATAAAAGTCACCAAAGTCTTCAGAGTCGTTTTTGGTTGTCATATTAATAACAATAACATTAATAATAATAATACTAATAGTACTAAATTTGCTTATATGCAAGCGCTTAATTAAGGTAACAGTTTCTTGCTTATATCTCGAAAACAGTTACTCCTATCAATTTTTATCTTTTTACTAAAATTAAAGCTGATAAAATTTCCTACAAAATAGTTATTTGCATTTTTCATGTAGGACTAACCATAAGCGAGATATAAGTTTGAAAATAATTAATATTTAAAAAAAAATTGCTTTAACAGAAAATGTTTTGTGATTTAAAATACACTTAATTTATTAGGTCCAATACTTTATTAGAAAAAAAAGGAGGTGACATAAAAGTCACTGAAGTCTTCAGAGTCGATTTTAAATGCTGCATTTTCGTCTTCGTCTCAAACATTGAAAACTGAATTACATTTTTGTTCAGTATCTGTAACAGTTTTCACTTTTGTTTTTTGCTTATACCTCGAAAACAATTACTCCTATCAATTTTTATCTTTCTTTCAAAATTAAAGCTGATAAAATTTCCTACAAAATAGTTATTTGCATTTCTTTTGTAAGACCAACCATAAGCGAGTTATTGAGTTGGATATAAATAATCTTTAACAAAAATTTGCTTTAAAATAAAATCCTTGAAAAACTGAAATTAAACTAAATTAATTGTGTCTAACACTCTAGTAGAGGAAAAAGGAGAAGACATAAAAGTCACTAAATGTTTCAGAGTCGTCTTTAGTCGTCATATTAATAACAGTAACATTAGTAATAATAACACTAATAGTACTAAATTTGCTTATATGCAAACGCTTAATTAAGGTAACAGTTTTTTGGTTTCTTGCTTATATCTCGAAAACAGTTACTCCTATCAATTTTTAACTTTTTTTCAAAATTAAAGCTGACAAAATTTCGTACAAAATAGTTATTTGCATTTTATTGTAGGACCAACCATAAGCGAGTTATAGAGTTGAATATAAATAATCTTTAACAAAAATTTGCTTTAAAATAAAATGTTTGAAAAACCGATATTAAACTAAATTAATTGGGTCTAACACTTTAGTAGAGGAAAAAGGAGAAGACATAAAAGTCACCAAAGTCTTTAGAGTTGTTTTTAGTACTAAATTTGCTTATATGCAAGCGCTTAATTAAGGTAACAGTTTTTTGGTTTCTTGCTTATATCTCGAAAACAGTTACTCCTATCAATTTTTAACTTTTTTTCAAAATTAAAGCTGACAAAATTTTCTACAAAATAGTTATTTGCATTTTTTTGTAGGACCAACCATAAGCGAGTTATAGAGTTGGATATAAATAATCTTTAACAAAAATTTGCTTTAAAATAAAATGTTTGAAAAACCGATATTAAACTAAATTAATTGGGTCTAACACTTTAGTAGAGGAAAAAGGAGAAGACATAAAAGTCACCAAAGTCTTTAGTGTTGATTTTAGTACTAAATTTGCTTATATGCAAGCGCTTAATTAAGGTAACAGTTTTTTGGTTTCTTGCTTATACCTCGAAAACAGTTACTCCTATCAATTTTTATCTTTTTACTAAAATTAAAGCTGATAAAATTTCCTACAAAATAGTTTTTTGCATTTTTCATGTAGGACTAACCATAAGCGAGATATAAGTTTTAAAATAATCAATATTTAAAAAAAAAGTGCTTTAACAAAAAATGTCTTGTGATTTAAAATACACTTAATTTATTGGGTCCAATACTTTATTAGAAGTAAAAGGAGGTGACTTAAAAGTCACTGAATCTTCAGAGTCGTTTTTAAATGCTGCATTTTCGTCTACGTCTCAAACATTGAAAACTGAATTACATTTTTGTTCAGTAACAGTTACAGTTTTCTTATTGGTTTTTTGCTTATATCTCGAAAACAGTTACTCCTATCAATTTTTATCTTTTTTTCAAACTTCAAGCTGATAAAATTTCCTACAAAATAGTTATTTGCATTTTTCTTGTAGGACCAACCATAAGCGAGTTATAGAGTTGGATATAAATAATCTTTAACAAAAATTTGCTTTAAAATAAAATGTTTGAAAAACCGAAATTAAACTAAATTAATTAAGACTAACACTTTAGTAGAGGAAAAAGGAGAAGACATAAAAGTCACCAAAGTCTTGAGAGTCGTTTTTAGTCGTCATATTAATAACAATAACATTAATAATAATAATACTAATATTACTAAATTTGCTTATATGCAAGCGCTTAATTAAGGTAACAGTTTCTTGCTTATATCTCGAAAACAGTTACTCCTATCAATTTTTATCTTTTTACTAAAATTAAAGCTGATAAAATTTCCTACAAAATAGTTATTTGCATTTTTCATGTAGGACTAACCATAAGCGAGATATAAGTTTGAAAATAATTAATATTTAAAAAAAAAGTGCTTTAACAGAAAATGTTTTGTGATTTAAAATACACTTAATTTATTAGGTCCAATACTTTATTAGAAAAAAAAGGAGGTGACATAAAAGTCACTGAAGTCTTCAGAGTCGATTTTAAATGCTGCATTTTCGTCTTCGTCTCAAACATTGAAAACTGAATTACATTTTTGTTCAGTATCTGTAACAGTTTTCACTTTGGTTTTTTGCTTATACCTCGAAAACAATTACTCCTATCAATTTTTATCTTTCTCTCAAAATTAAAGCTGATAAAATTTCCTACAAAATAGTTATTTGCATTTCTTTTGTAAGACCAACCATAAGCGAGTTATTGAGTTGGATATAAATAATCTTTAACAAAAATTTGCTTTAAAATAAAATCCTTGAAAAACTGAAATTAAACTAAATTAATTGTGTCTAACGCTCTAGTAGAGAAAAAAGGAGAAGACATAAAAGTCACTAAATGTTTCAGAGTCGTCTTTAGTCGTCATATTAATAACAGTAACATTAATAATAATAATACTAATAGTACTAAATTTGCTTATATGCAAACGCTTAATTAAGGTAACAGTTTTTTGGTTTCTTGCTTATATCTCGAAAACAGTTACTCCTATCAATTTTTAACTTTTTTTCAAAATTAAAGCTGACAAAATTTCGTACAAAATAGTTATTTGCATTTTATTGTAGGACCAACCATAAGCGAGTTATAGAGTTGAATATAAATAATCTTTAACAAAAATTTGCTTTAAAATAAAATGTTTGAAAAACCGATATTAAACTAAATTAATTGGGTCTAACACTTTAGTAGAGGAAAAAGGAGAAGACATAAAAGTCACCAAAGTCTTTAGAGTTGTTTTTAGTACTAAATTTGCTTATATGCAAGCGCTTAATTAAGGTAACAGTTTTTTGGTTTCTTGCTTATATCTCGAAAACAGTTACTCCTATCAATTTTTAACTTTTTTTCAAAATTAAAGCTGACAAAATTTTCTACAAAATAGTTATTTGCATTTTTTTGTAGGACCAACCATAAGCGAGTTATAGAGTTGGATATAAATAATCTTTAACAAAAATTTGCTTTAAAATAAAATGTTTGAAAAACCGATATTAAACTAAATTAATTGGGTCTAACACTTTAGTAGAGGAAAAAGGAGAAGACATAAAAGTCACCAAAGTCTTTAGTGTTGTTTTTAGTACTAAATTTGCTTATATGCAAGCGCTTAATTAAGGTAACAGTTTTTTGGTTTCTTGCTTATACCTCGAAAACAGTTACTCCTATCAATTTTTATCTTTTTACTAAAATTAAAGCTGATAAAATTTCCTACAAAATAGTTTTTTGCATTTTTCATGTAGGACTAACCATAAGCGAGATATAAGTTTTAAAATAATCAATATTTAAAAAAAAAGTGCTTTAACAAAAAATGTCTTGTGATTTAAAATACACTTAATTTATTGGGTCCAATACTTTATTAGAAGTAAAAGGAGGTGACTTAAAAGTCACTGAAGTCTTCAGAGTCGTTTTTAAATGCTGCATTTTCGTCTACGTCTCAAACATTGAAAACTGAATTACATTTTTGTTCAGTAACAGTTACAGTTTTCTTATTGGTTTTTTGCTTATATCTCGAAAACAGTTACTCCTATCAATTTTTATCTTTTTTTCAAACTTCAAGCAGATAAAATTTCCTACAAAATAGTTATTTGCATTTTTCTTGTAGGACCAACCATAAGCGAGTTATAGAGTTGGATATAAATAATCTTTAACAAAAATTTGCTTTAAAATAAAATGTTTGAAAAACCGAAATTAAACTAAATTAATTAAGACTAACACTTTAGTAGAGGAAAAAGGAGAAGACATAAATGTCACCAAAGTCTTGAGAGTCGTTTTTAGTCGTCATATTAATAACAATAACATTAATAATAATAATACTA
>NC_087397.1:18167500-18192500 GCF_031307605.1 Tribolium castaneum
TTAAACGATTCCTTGCTATAAACAAAAAAAATATAATCAAACATATTGAAAACGTCTTATTCTCGAAAATAAGAGCAAATTATGTATCAGCTTTAACAAAAGCGAATTACTCTGTTTGATTCTATGCTTAGAGTAGAGTAAACTACTATAAAACGTAATGAAAACTCTATATTCAGGCTCAAAAGAACAAATTACGTTATAGTTTTGACAAAAAAAAATTATTTCGGACGATTACATACTTCGAAGTAAGCAAACTTTAATTGAACAAGTGCAAAAGCTAATACTTTGCTTTAAAATAACGATTTATGTGGTAATATGGTATTTTGCATCTGTCCTATAAAAGTTTACTCGTTTCGCTCCATTGAATCATTCGAAATAAATTATTTTGACACAACAACGAAAATAATTTGTTTTTGTTTAAACTGCAACATGTCGTTTTTATAAAACGAACTAAGACGTTTGGCATCTGTTTAGTGAAAGTTTTCTCGTTTGGGGACATAAAATCGTTTGAAATTAACAGTTCTGGTCAAAACTATAACGTAGATTATTTCTTTGAGACGAAATTTAAAGTTTTCATTAAGTTTTATACAAGTTTGCTCCATTCTAAGCAAAGGAGTAATCAGGATAAACTGCTTTTATTCAAAGTAATACATAATTTGCAGTTTTCAGCCAGAATAAGACGTTTTAATCTTTTTAATGTAAGTTTTTGTATTCAAAACAAAGGATCGTCTAAAGTAAGCAGTTTTTGTCCAGACTGAAACGTAATTCGAATTTCTGTGGCTGAATAAGGGGTTTTCAGTTACTTTGATGTAAGGTTTCTTGTTTGTAACAATGAATTAACGAAAATAATTGGTTTTCATCCTAACTGTGGCATGAATCGTTTTTAAAAGGCGAAATAAGATGTTTTTCCTCTGTTCAGTGAAAGTTTACTCGTTTCAAAGCATAGAACTGTTTGAAATTAACAGCTCTCGTTAAGACTATAACGCAGATCTTTTGTTTTGTGCTAAAATAAGACGTTTTTAGTTAGTTTGATATAAGTTTTCTTGTTCTAAGCAAAATATTGTCGAAAATCAACCGTTTTTGTCTAAACTGATACAAAATTCGGTGGTTTGTGTCCGAATACAAAGTTTTCAGATTCTTTAATGTTAGGTTTGCTGCTTCT
Source organism: Tribolium castaneum (assembly GCF_031307605.1). Lineage (NCBI taxonomy): Eukaryota > Metazoa > Arthropoda > Insecta > Coleoptera > Tenebrionidae > Tribolium > Tribolium castaneum. The sequence continues at coordinate 18,168,663 of NC_087397.1, forward strand.
AACAAAGAATCAACGAAAATATTTTGTTTTAATACAAGCTGCAATATAAAATGTTTTTATAGGACAAAACATGATGTTTGGCATCTGTTTAATAAAAATTTACTCGTTTGGAAGCATAGAATCATTCCAAATAAACTATTCTCGTCGAAACTATAATGTAATTAGTATTTTGTGCTAGAATACAGCGTTTTTGTTAGATTTATTAACAATTTTGTTTATTTTAAGCAATGAAACGAATAGGATTAGCTGCCTTTATCCAAAGTGATACATAAATTGCTCTTTTATGCCAGATTAATACGTTTTTAGTCTGTTCGATATAAGTTTTCTTGTTCAAAGCAAAAGATCGTCTAAAATAAGCCGTTTTTGTTTGAACTGATAAACAATTTAGACTGAGAGTCAACAAAAATAATTTGTTTTAATCCAAACTGATACTTTTTGACCCTATAAGAGTCCTATAAGAGTCCGAGATACGCCGTTCTCGTCAAGTCTATAACGTAATTCGTATTTTTGTGTCAGAATACGACGTTTTCTGCCTGTTTAATATAATTTTTTATTAATAATAATAATAATAATGACAATAATAATAATAATAATAATAATAATAATAATAATAATAATAATAATAATAATAGTAATAGTAACAAAAGTAATAATAATATTAATACTTTTATTAAGGAAAAATGAAGCTTATTTTGTGTGTTACATGAGCGTTTTCTCATTTCTATGCAAAAGATCATGTGTGATCTGTGTTTTTAGGCAATCTAAGCCATTTTATAGTTTTTAGGCAAAAAATTGTCTAAAGTAAATCACTCATTTTAAAACTGGTATAAAAACATTTACTATACAAAAGTTATAATCGGTTTTTAATAATAATAATAATAATAATATAAACAATAATAATAATAATAATAATAATAATAGTAATAATAACAATAATAATAATAATAATAATAATAGTAGTAAATAATAATAATAATAATACTTATAATAATGAATTTCTTTCTAAATTAAAGCTTAGTTTTTCTAAGCAAAAATGAAGCTTATTTTGTGTTATCTGAGCGTTTTCTCATTTCTATGCAAGAGATCATCTGTAATCTGTGTTTTTAGGCAAGAAATTGTCTAAAATTAATAACTCATTTTAAAGTGGTATTAAAACATTTACTATACAAAAGTTATAATCGGTTTTAATAATAATAATATTAATAATATTAATAATAATAATAATAGTAATAATAATAATAAAAATAATAGTAATAATAATAATAATAATAAAAATAATAATAATAGTAGTAATAAAAGTAAGCTTAGTTTTCTAAGCAAAAATGAAGCTTATTTTGTGTTATATGAGCGTTTTCTCATTTCTATGCAAGAGATCATCTGTGATCTGTGTTTTTAGGCAAGAAGTTGTCTAAAATTAATAACTCATTTTAAAAGTGGTATAAAAACATACTATACAAAAGTTATAATCGGTTTTTAATAATAATAATATTAATAATAATAATAATAATAATAATAATAATAATAATAATAATAATAATAATAATAATAATAATAATAATAATAATAATAATAATAATAGTAATAATAATAAAAATAATAGTAATAATAATAATAATAAAAATAATAATAATAGTAGTAATAAAAGTAAGCTTAGTTTTCTAAGCAAAAATGAAGCTTATTTTGTGTTATATGAGCGTTTTCTCATTTCTATGCAAGAGATCATCTGTGATCTGTGTTTTTAGGCAAGAAATTGTCTAAAATTAATAACTCATTTTAAAACTGGTATAAAAACATTTACTATACAAAAGTTATAATCGGTTTTTAATAATAATAATATTAATAATAATAATAATAATAATAATAATAATAATAATAATAATAATAATAATAGTAATAATAATAATAAAAATAATAGTAATAATAATAATAGTAATAATAATAGTAGTAATAAATGTAAGCTTAGTTTTCTAAGCAAAAATGAAGCTTATTTTGTGTTAGATGAGCGTTTTCTCATTTCAATGCAAAAGATCATGTGTGATCTGTGTTTTTAGGCAATCTAAGCCATTTTATAGTTTTTAAGGTTTAACAAAAATTTGCTTTAAAATAAAATGTTTGAAAAACTGAAATTAAACTAAATTAATTGTGTCTAACACTTTAGTAAAGGAAAAAGGAGGAGACATAAAAGTCACTAAAGTCTTAGAGTTGTCTTTAGTCGTCATATTAATAACAATAACATTTATAATAACAATTCTAGTAGTACTAAATTTGCTTATATGCAAGCGCTTAATTAAGGTAACAGTTTTTTGTTTTTTGCTTATATCTCGAAAACAGTTACTTCTATCAATTTTTAACTTTTCACCAAAATTAACGGTGATAAAATTTCCTACAAAATAGTTATTTGCATTTTTCATGTAGAACTAACCATAAGCGAGATATAAGTTTGAAAATAATTAATAATTAAAAAAAAATGTGTTTTAACAGAAAATGTCTTGTGATTTAAAATACACTTAATTTATTGTGTCCAATACTTAATTAGAAGAAAAAGGAGGTGACAGTAAATGCTGCATTTTCGTCTTCGTCTCGAACATTGAAAACTGAATTACATTTTTGTTCAGTAACAGTTACAGTTTTCTTATTGATTTTTTGCTTATATCTCGAAAACAGTTACTCCTATCAAATTTTATTTTTCTTCCTAAATTAAAGCTGATAAAATTTCCAACAAAATAGTTATTTACATTTTTCTTGTAGGACCAAGCATAAACGAGTTATAGAGTTGGATATAAATAATATTTAACAAAAATTTGCTTTAAAATAAAATGCTTGAAAAACCGGAATTAAACTAAATTAATTGTGTCCAACACTTTAGTAGAGGAAAAAGGAGAAGACATAAAAGTCACTAAATGTTTCAGAGTCGTCTTTAGTCGTCATATTAATAACAATAACATTAATAATAATAATACTAATGGTACTAAATTTGCTTATATGCAAAGACTTAATTAAGGTAACAGTTTTTTGGTTTCTTGCTTATATCTCGAAAACAGTTGCTCCTATCAATTTTTATCGCTTTTTCAAAATTAAAGCTGATAAAATTTCCTACAAAATAGTTATTTGCATTTTTTTGTAGGACCAACCATAAGCGAGTTATAGAGTTGAATATAAATAATCTTTAACAAAAATTTGCTTTAAAATAAAATGTTTGAAAAACCGATATTAAACCAAATTAATTGGGTCTAACACTTTAGTTGAGGAAAAAGAAGAAGACATAAAAGTCACCAAAGTCTTCAGAGTTGTTTTTAGTACTAAATGTGCTTATATGCAAGCGCTAAATTAAGGTAACAGTTTTTTGGTTTCTTGCTTATATCTCGAAAACAGTTACTCCTATTAATTTTTATCTTTTTACTAAAATTAAAGCTGATAAAATTTCCTACAAAATAGTAGTTTGCATTTTTCATGTAGGACTAAACATAAGCGAGATGTAAGTTTGAAAATAATTAATATTTAAAAAAAAAGTGCTTTAACAGAAAATGTCTTGTGATTTAAAATACACTTAGTTTAATGGGTCCAATACTTTATTAGAAGAAAAAGGAGGTGACATAAAAGTCACTGAAGTCTTCAGAGTCGATTTTAAATGCTGCATTTTCGTCTTTGTCTCAAACATTGAAAACTGAATTACATTTTTGTTCAGTAACAGTTACAGTTTTCTTATTGGTTTTTTGCTTATATCTCGAAAACAGTTACTCCTATCAATTTTTATCTTTTTTTCAAAATTCAAGCTGATAAAATTTCCTACAAAATAGTTATTTGCATTTTTCTTGTAGTACCAACCATAAGCGCGTTATAGAGTTGGATATAAATAATCTTTAACAAAAATTTGCTTTAAAATAAAATGTTTGAAAAACCGAAACTAAACTAAATTAATTGAGTCTAACACTTTAGTATAGGAAAAAGGAGAAGACATAAAAGTCACCAAAGTCTTGAGAGTCGTTTTTAGTCGTCATATTAATAACAATAACATTAATAATAATAATGCTAATATTACTAAATTTGCTTATATGCAAGCGCTTAATTAAGGTAACAGTTTTTTGGTTTCTTGCTTATATCTCGAAAACAGTTACTCCTATCAATTTTTATCTTTTTACTAAAATTAAAGCTGATAAAATTTCCTACAAAATGGTTATTAGCATTTTTCTTGTAGGACCAAGTATAAGCGAGTTATAAAGATGGATATAAATAATATTTAACAAAAATTTGCTTTAAAATAAAATGTTTGAAATAATAAAATTAAACTAAATTAATTGTGTCTAACACTTTAGTAGAGGAAAAAGGAGAAGACATAAAAGTCACTAAAGGTTTCAGAGTCGTCTTTAATCGTCATACTAATAACAATAACATTAATAATAATAATACTAATAGTACTAAATTTGCTTATATGCAAGCGCTTAATTAAGGTAACAGTTTCTTGCTTATATTTCGAAAACAGTTACTCCTATCAATTTTTATCTTTCTACTAAAATTAAAGCTGATAAAATTTCCTACAAAATAGTTATTTGCATTTTTTATGTAGGACTAACCATAAGCGAGATATAAGTTTGAAAATAATTAATATTTTAAAAAAAAAGTGCTTTAACAGAAAATGTCTTGTGATTTAAAATACACTTAATTTAATGGGTCCAATACTTTATTAGAAGAAAAAGGAGGTGACCTAAAAGTCACTGAAGTCTTCAGAGTCGATTTTAAATGCTGCATTTTCGTCTTTGTCTCAAACATTGAAAACTGAATTACATTTTTGTTCAGTAACAGTTACAGTTTTCAATTTGGTTTTTTGCTTATATCTCGAAAACAGTTACTCCAGTTACTTTTATTAAGGAAAAATGAAGCTTATTTTGTGTGTTACATGAGCGTTTTCTCATTTCTATGCAAAAGATCATGTGTGATCTGTGTTTTTAGGCAATCTAAGCCATTTTATAGTTTTTAGGCAAAAAATTGTCTAAAGTAAATCACTCATTTTAAAACTGGTATAAAAACATTTACTATACAAAAGTTATAATCGGTTTTTAATAATAATAATAATAATAATATAAACAATAATAATAATAATAATAATAATAATAGTAATAATAACAATAATAATAATAATAATAATAATAGTAGTAAATAATAATAATAATAATACTTATAATAATGAATTTCTTTCTAAATTAAAGCTTAGTTTTTCTAAGCAAAAATGAAGCTTATTTTGTGTTATCTGAGCGTTTTCTCATTTCTATGCAAGAGATCATCTGTAATCTGTGTTTTTAGGCAAGAAATTGTCTAAAATTAATAACTCATTTTAAAGTGGTATTAAAACATTTACTATACAAAAGTTATAATCGGTTTTAATAATAATAATATTAATAATATTAATAATAATAATAATAGTAATAATAATAATAAAAATAATAGTAATAATAATAATAATAATAAAAATAATAATAATAGTAGTAATAAAAGTAAGCTTAGTTTTCTAAGCAAAAATGAAGCTTATTTTGTGTTATATGAGCGTTTTCTCATTTCTATGCAAGAGATCATCTGTGATCTGTGTTTTTAGGCAAGAAGTTGTCTAAAATTAATAACTCATTTTAAAAGTGGTATAAAAACATACTATACAAAAGTTATAATCGGTTTTTAATAATAATAATATTAATAATAATAATAATAATAATAATAATAATAATAATAATAATAATAATAATAATAATAATAATAATAATAATAATAATAATAATAATAATAATAATAATAGTAATAATAATAAAAATAATAGTAATAATAATAATAATAAAAATAATAATAATAGTAGTAATAAAAGTAAGCTTAGTTTTCTAAGCAAAAATGAAGCTTATTTTGTGTTATATGAGCGTTTTCTCATTTCTATGCAAGAGATCATCTGTGATCTGTGTTTTTAGGCAAGAAATTGTCTAAAATTAATAACTCATTTTAAAACTGGTATAAAAACATTTACTATACAAAAGTTATAATCGGTTTTTAATAATAATAATATTAATAATAATAATAATAATAATAATAATAATAATAATAATAATAATAATAATAATAGTAATAATAATAATAAAAATAATAGTAATAATAATAATAGTAATAATAATAGTAGTAATAAATGTAAGCTTAGTTTTCTAAGCAAAAATGAAGCTTATTTTGTGTTAGATGAGCGTTTTCTCATTTCAATGCAAAAGATCATGTGTGATCTGTGTTTTTAGGCAATCTAAGCCATTTTATAGTTTTTAAGGTTTAACAAAAATTTGCTTTAAAATAAAATGTTTGAAAAACTGAAATTAAACTAAATTAATTGTGTCTAACACTTTAGTAAAGGAAAAAGGAGGAGACATAAAAGTCACTAAAGTCTTAGAGTTGTCTTTAGTCGTCATATTAATAACAATAACATTTATAATAACAATTCTAGTAGTACTAAATTTGCTTATATGCAAGCGCTTAATTAAGGTAACAGTTTTTTGTTTTTTGCTTATATCTCGAAAACAGTTACTTCTATCAATTTTTAACTTTTCACCAAAATTAACGGTGATAAAATTTCCTACAAAATAGTTATTTGCATTTTTCATGTAGAACTAACCATAAGCGAGATATAAGTTTGAAAATAATTAATAATTAAAAAAAAATGTGTTTTAACAGAAAATGTCTTGTGATTTAAAATACACTTAATTTATTGTGTCCAATACTTAATTAGAAGAAAAAGGAGGTGACAGTAAATGCTGCATTTTCGTCTTCGTCTCGAACATTGAAAACTGAATTACATTTTTGTTCAGTAACAGTTACAGTTTTCTTATTGATTTTTTGCTTATATCTCGAAAACAGTTACTCCTATCAAATTTTATTTTTCTTCCTAAATTAAAGCTGATAAAATTTCCAACAAAATAGTTATTTACATTTTTCTTGTAGGACCAAGCATAAACGAGTTATAGAGTTGGATATAAATAATATTTAACAAAAATTTGCTTTAAAATAAAATGCTTGAAAAACCGGAATTAAACTAAATTAATTGTGTCCAACACTTTAGTAGAGGAAAAAGGAGAAGACATAAAAGTCACTAAATGTTTCAGAGTCGTCTTTAGTCGTCATATTAATAACAATAACATTAATAATAATAATACTAATGGTACTAAATTTGCTTATATGCAAAGACTTAATTAAGGTAACAGTTTTTTGGTTTCTTGCTTATATCTCGAAAACAGTTACTCCTATCAATTTTTATCGCTTTTTCAAAATTAAAGCTGATAAAATTTCCTACAAAATAGTTATTTGCATTTTTTTGTAGGACCAACCATAAGCGAGTTATAGAGTTGAATATAAATAATCTTTAACAAAAATTTGCTTTAAAATAAAATGTTTGAAAAACCGATATTAAACCAAATTAATTGGGTCTAACACTTTAGTTGAGGAAAAAGAAGAAGACATAAAAGTCACCAAAGTCTTCAGAGTTGTTTTTAGTACTAAATGTGCTTATATGCAAGCGCTTAATTAAGGTAACAGTTTTTTGGTTTCTTGCTTATATCTCGAAAACAGTTACTCCTATTAATTTTTATCTTTTTACTAAAATTAAAGCTGATAAAATTTCCTACAAAATAGTAGTTTGCATTTTTCATGTAGGACTAAACATAAGCGAGATGTAAGTTTGAAAATAATTAATATTAAAAAAAAAAGTGCTTTAACAGAAAATGTCTTGTGATTTAAAATACACTTAATTTAATGGGTCCAATACTTTATTAGAAGAAAAAGGAGGTGACATAAAAGTCACTGAAGTCTTCAGAGTCGATTTTAAATGCTGCATTTTCGTCTTTGTCTCAAACATTGAAAACTGAATTACATTTTTGTTCAGTAACAGTTACAGTTTTCTTATTGGTTTTTTGCTTATATCTCGAAAACAGTTACTCCTATCAATTTTTATCTTTTTTTCAAAATTCAAGCTGATAAAATTTCCTACAAAATAGTTATTTGCATTTTTCTTGTAGTACCAACCATAAGCGCGTTATAGAGTTGGATATAAATAATCTTTAACAAAAATTTGCTTTAAAATAAAATGTTTGAAAAACCGAAACTAAACTAAATTAATTGAGTCTAACACTTTAGTATAGGAAAAAGGAGAAGACATAAAAGTCACCAAAGTCTTGAGAGTCGTTTTTAGTCGTCATATTAATAACAATAACATTAATAATAATAATACTAATATTACTAAATTTGCTTATATGCAAGCGCTTAATTAAGGTAACAGTTTTTTGGTTTCTTGCTTATATCTCGAAAACAGTTACTCCTATCAATTTTTATCTTTTTACTAAAATTAAAGCTGATAAAATTTCCTACAAAATGGTTATTAGCATTTTTCTTGTAGGACCAAGTATAAGCGAGTTATAAAGATGGATATAAATAATATTTAACAAAAATTTGCTTTAAAATAAAATGTTTGAAATAATAAAATTAAACTAAATTAATTGTGTCTAACACTTTAGTAGAGGAAAAAGGAGAAGACATAAAAGTCACTAAAGGTTTCAGAGTCGTCTTTAATCGTCATACTAATAACAATAACATTAATAATAATAATACTAATAGTACTAAATTTGCTTATATGCAAGCGCTTAATTAAGGTAACAGTTTCTTGCTTATATTTCGAAAACAGTTACTCCTATCAATTTTTATCTTTCTACTAAAATTAAAGCTGATAAAATTTCCTACAAAATAGTTATTTGCATTTTTTATGTAGGACTAACCATAAGCGAGATATAAGTTTGAAAATAATTAATATTTTAAAAAAAAAGTGCTTTAACAGAAAATGTCTTGTGATTTAAAATACACTTAATTTAATGGGTCCAATACTTTATTAGAAGAAAAAGGAGGTGACCTAAAAGTCACTGAAGTCTTCAGAGTCGATTTTAAATGCTGCATTTTCGTCTTTGTCTCAAACATTGAAAACTGAATTACATTTTTGTTCAGTAACAGTTACAGTTTTCAATTTGGTTTTTTGCTTATATCTCGAAAACAGTTACTCCTATCAATTTTTATCTTTTTTTTCAATATTCAAGCTGATAAAATTTCTTACAAAATAGTTATTTGCATTTTTCTTGTAGGACCAACCATAAGCGCGTTATAGAGTTGGATATAAATAATCTTTAACAAAAATTTGCTTTAAAATAAAATGTTTGAAAAACCGAAACTAAACTAAATTAATTAAGACTAACACTTTAGTAGAGGAAAAAGGAGAAGACATAAAAGTCACCAAAGTCTTGAGAGTCGTTTTTAGTCGTCATATTAATAACAATATCATTAATAATAATAATACTAATATTACTAAATTTGCTTATATGCAAGCGCTTAATTAAGGTAACAGTTTCTTGCTTATATCTCGAAAACAATTCCTTCTCTCAATTTTTATTTTTTTACTAAAATTAAAGCTGATAAAATTTCCTACAAAATAGTTATTTGCATTTTTCATGTAGGGCTAACCATAAGCGAGATATAAGTTTGAAAATAATTAATATTTAAAAAAAAAGTGCTTTAACAGAAAATGTCTTGTAATTTAAAATACACTTAATTTATTGGGTCCAATACTTTATTAGAAGAAAAAGGAGGTGACATAAAAGTCACTGAAGTCTTCAGAGTCGTTTTTAAATGATGCATTTTCGTCTTCGTCTCAAACATTGAAAACTGAATTACATTTTTGTTCAGTAACTGTAACAGTTTTCACTTTGGTTTTTTGCTTATATCTCGAAAACAATTACTCCTATCAATTTTTATCTTTCTTTCAAAATTAAAGCTGATAAAATTTCCTACAAAATAGTTATTTGCATTTCTTTTGTAAGACCAACCATAAGCGAGTTATAGAGTTGGATATAAATAATATTTAACAAAAATTTGCTTTAAAATAAAATGCTTGAAAAACTGGAATTAAACTAAATTAATTGTGTCCAACACTTTAGTAGAGGAAAAAGGAGAAGACATAAAAGTCACTAAATGTTTCAGAGTCGTCTTTAGTCGTCATATTAATAACAATAACATTAATAATAATAATACTAATGGTACTAAATTTGCTTATATGCAAAGACTTAATTAAGGTAACAGTTTTTTGGTTTCTTGCTTATATCTCGAAAACAGTTACTCCTATCAATTTTTATCGCTTTTTCAAAATTAAAGCTGATAAAATTTCCTACAAAATAGTTATTTGCATTTTTTTGTAGGACCAACCATAAGCGAGTTATAGAGTTGAATATAAATAATCTTTAACAAAAATTTGCTTTAAAATAAAATGTTTGAAAAACCGATATTAAACCAAATTAATTGGGTCTAACACTTTAGTTGAGGAAAAAGAAGAAGACATAAAAGTCACCAAAGTCTTCAGAGTTGTTTTTAGTACTAAATGTGCTTATATGCAAGCGCTTAATTAAGGTAACAGTTTTTTGGTTTCTTGCTTATATCTCGAAAACAGTTACTCCTATTAATTTTTATCTTTTTACTAAAATTAAAGCTGATAAAATTTCCTACAAAATAGTAGTTTGCATTTTTCATGTAGGACTAAACATAAGCGAGATGTAAGTTTGAAAATAATTAATATTTAAAAAAAAAGTGCTTTAACAGAAAATGTCTTGTGATTTAAAATACACTTAATTTAATGGGTCCAATACTTTATTAGAAGAAAAAGGAGGTGACATAAAAGTCACTGAAGTCTTCAGAGTCGATTTTAAATGCTGCATTTTCGTCTTTGTCTCAAACATTGAAAACTGAATTACATTTTTGTTCAGTAACAGTTACAGTTTTCTTATTGGTTTTTTGCTTATATCTCGAAAACAGTTACTCCTATCAATTTTTATCTTTTTTTCAAAATTCAAGCTGATAAAATTTCCTACAAAATAGTTATTTGCATTTTTCTTGTAGTACCAACCATAAGCGCGTTATAGAGTTGGATATAAATAATCTTTAACAAAAATTTGCTTTAAAATAAAATGTTTGAAAAACCGAAACTAAACTAAATTAATTGAGTCTAACACTTTAGTATAGGAAAAAGGAGAAGACATAAAAGTCACCAAAGTCTTGAGAGTCGTTTTTAGTCGTCATATTAATAACAATAACATTAATAATAATAATACTAATATTACTAAATTTGCTTATATGCAAGCGCTTAATTAAGGTAACAGTTTTTTGGTTTCTTGCTTATATCTCGAAAACAGTTACTCCTATCAATTTTTATCTTTTTACTAAAATTAAAGCTGATAAAATTTCCTACAAAATGGTTATTAGCATTTTTCTTGTAGGACCAAGTATAAGCGAGTTATAAAGATGGATATAAATAATATTTAACAAAAATTTGCTTTAAAATAAAATGTTTGAAATAATAAAATTAAACTAAATTAATTGTGTCTAACACTTTAGTAGAGGAAAAAGGAGAAGACATAAAAGTCACTAAAGGTTTCAGAGTCGTCTTTAATCGTCATACTAATAACAATAACATTAATAATAATAATACTAATAGTACTAAATTTGCTTATATGCAAGCGCTTAATTAAGGTAACAGTTTCTTGCTTATATTTCGAAAACAGTTACTCCTATCAATTTTTATCTTTCTACTAAAATTAAAGCTGATAAAATTTCCTACAAAATAGTTATTTGCATTTTTTATGTAGGACTAACCATAAGCGAGATATAAGTTTGAAAATAATTAATATTTTAAAAAAAAAGTGCTTTAACAGAAAATGTCTTGTGATTTAAAATACACTTAATTTAATGGGTCCAATACTTTATTAGAAGAAAAAGGAGGTGACCTAAAAGTCACTGAAGTCTTCAGAGTCGATTTTAAATGCTGCATTTTCGTCTTTGTCTCAAACATTGAAAACTGAATTACATTTTTGTTCAGTAACAGTTACAGTTTTCAATTTGGTTTTTTGCTTATATCTCGAAAACAGTTACTCCTACCAATTTTTATCTTTTTTTCAAAATTTAAGCTGATAAAATTTCCTACAAAATAGTTATTTGCATTTTTCTTGTAGGACCAACCATAAGCGAGTTATAGAGTTGGATATAAATAATCTTTAACAAAAATTTGCTTTAAAATAAAATGTTTGAAAAACCGAAATTAAACTAAATTAATTAAGACTAACACTTTAGTAGAGGAAAAAGGAGAAGACATAAAAGTCACCAAAGTCTTGAGAGTCGTTTTTAGTCGTCATATTAATAACAATAACATTAATAATAATAATACTAATATTACTAAATTTGCTTATATGCAAGCGCTTAATTAAGGTAACTGTTTCTTGCTTATATCTCGAAAACAGTTCCTTCTATCAATTTTTATTTTTTTACTAAAATTAAAGCTGATAAAATTTCCTACAAAATAGTTATTTGCATTTTTCTTGTAGGACCAAGTATAAGCGAGTTATAAAGATGGATATAAATAATATTTAACAAAAATTTGCTTTAAAATAAAATGTTTGAAAAACCTAAATTAAACTAAATTAATTGAGTCTAACACTTTAGTATAGGAAAAAGGAGAAAACATAAAAGTCACCAAAGTCTTCAGAGTCGTTTTTGGTTGTCATATTAATAACAATAACATTAATTATAATAATACTAATAGTATTAAATTTGCTTATATGCAAGCGCTTTATTAAGGTAACAGTTTTTTGGTTTCTTGCTTATATCTCGAAAACAGTTACTCCTATCAATTTTTATCTTTTTACTAAAATTAAAGCCGATAAAATTTCCTACAAAATAGTTATTTGCATTTTTCTTGTAGGACCAAGTATAAGCGAGTTATAAAGATGGATATAAATAATATTTAACAAAAATTTGCTTTAAAATAAAATGTTTGAAATACTGAAATTAAACTAAATTAATTGTGTCTAACACTTTAGTGGAGGAAAAAGGAGGACACATAAAAGTCACTAAAGGTTTCAGAGACGTCTTTAATCGTCATACTAATAACAATAACATTAATAATAATAATACTAATAGTACTAAATTTGCTTGTATGCAAACGCTTAATTAAGGTGACAGTTTTTTGGTTTCTTGCTTATATCTCGAAAACAGTTACTCCTATCAATTTTTATCTTTTTACTAAAATTAAAGCTGATAAAATTTCCTACAAAATAGTTTTTTGCATTTTTCATGTAGGACTAACCATAAGCGAGATATAAGTTTGAAAATAATCAATATTTAAAAAAAAAGTGCTTTAACAAAAAATGTCTTGTGATTTAAAATACACTTAATTTATTGGGTCCAATACTTTATTAGAAGAAAAAGGAGGTGACTTAAAAGTCACTGAAGTCTTCAGAGTCGTTTTTAAATGCTGCATTTTCGTCTACGTCTCAAACATTGAAAACTGAATTACATTTTTGTTCAGTAACAGTTACAGTTTTCTTATTGGTTTTTTGCTTATATCTCGAAAACAGTTACTCCAATCAATTTTTATCTTTTTGTCAAAATTCAAGCTGATAAAATTTCCTACAAAATAGTTATTTGCATTTTTCTTGTAGGACCAACCATAAGCGAGTTATAAAGTTGGATATAAATAATCTTTAACAAAAATTTGCTTTAAAATAAAATGTTTGAAAAACCGAAATTAAACTAAATTAATTAAGACTAACACTTTAGTAGAGGAAAAAGGAGAAGACATAAAATTCACCAAAGTCTTGAGAGTCGTTTTTAGTCGTCATATTAATAACAATAACATTAATAATAATAATACTAATATTACTAAATTTGCTTATATGCAAGCGCTTAATTAAGGTAACAGTTTCTTGCTTATATCTCGAAAACAGTTCCTTCTATCAATTTTTATTTTTTTACTAAAATTAAAGCTGATAAAATTTCCTACAAAATAGTTATTTGCATTTTTCTTGTAGGACCAAGTATAAGCGAGTTATAAAGATGGATATAAATAATATTTAACAAAAATTTGCTTTAAAATAAAATGTTTGAAAAACCTAAATTAAACTAAATTAATTGAGTCTAACACTTTAGTATAGGAAAAAGGAGAAAACATAAAAGTCACCAAAGTCTTCAGAGTCGTTTTTGGTCGTCATATTAATAACAATAACATTAATAATAATAATACTAATAGTACTAAATTTGCTTATATGCAAGCGCTTTATTAAGGTAACAGTTTTTTGGTTTCTTGCTTATATCTCGAAAACAGTTACTTCTATCAATTTTTATCTTTTTACTAAAATTAAAGCTGATAAAATTTCCTACAAAATAGTTATTTGCATTTTTCATGTAGGGCTAACCATAAGCGAGATATAAGTTTGAAAATAATTAATATTTAAAAAAAAAGTGCTTTAACAGAAAATGTCTTGTGATTTAAAATACACTTAATTTATTGGGTCCAATACTTTATTAGAAGAAAAAGGAGGTGACATAAAAGTTACTGAAGTCTTCAGAGTCGTTTTTAATTGATGCATTTCCGTCTTCGTCTCAAACATTGAAAACTGAATTACATTTTTGTTCAGTAACTGTAACAGTTTTCACTTTGGTTTTTTGCTTATATCTCGAAAACAATTACTTCTATCAATTTTTATCTTTCTTTCAAAATTAAAGCTGATAGAATTTCCTACAAAATAGTTATTTGCATTTCTTTTGTAAGACCAACCATAAGCGAGTTATAGAGTTGGATATAAATAATATTTAACAAAAATTTGCTTTAAAATAAAATGTTTGAAATACTGAAATTGAACTAAATTAATTGTGTCTAACACTTAAGTAGAGAAAAAAGGAGGAGACATAAAAGTCACTAAAGGTTTCAGAGTCGTCTTTAATCGTCATACTAATAACAATAACATTAATAATAATAATACTAATAGTAGTAAATTTGCTTGTATGCAAACGCTTAATTAAGGTGACAGTTTTTTGGTTTCTTGCTTATATCTCGAAAACAGTTACTCCTATCAATTTTTATCTTTTTACTAAAATTAAAGCTGATAAAATTTCCTACAAAATAGTTTTTTGCATTTTTCATGTAGGACTAACCATAAGCGAGATATAAGTTTGAAAATAATCAATATTTAAAAAAAAGTGCTTTAACAAAAAATGTCTTGTGATTTAAAATACACTTAATTTATTGGGTCCAATACTTTATTAGAAGAAAAAGGAGGTGACTTAAAAGTCACTGAAGTCTTCAGAGTCGTTTTTAAATGCTGCATTTTCGTCTACGTCTCAAACATTGAAAACTGAATTACATTTTTGTTCAGTAACAGTTACAGTTTTCTTATTGGTTTTTTGCTTATATCTCGAAAACAGTTACTCCTACCAATTTTTATCTTTTTTTCAAAATTCAAGCTGATAAAATTTCCTACAAAATAGTTATTTGCATTTTTCTTGTAGGACCAACCATAAGCGAGTTATAGAGTTGAATATAAATAATCTTTAACAAAAATTTGCTTTAAAATAAAATGTTTGAAAAACCGAAATTATACTAAATTAATTAAGACTAACACTTTAGTAGAGGAAAAAGGAGAAGACATAAAAGTCACCAAAGTCTTGAGAGTCGTTTTTAGTCGTCATATTAATAACAATAACATTAATAATAATAATACTAATATTACTAAATTTGCTTATATGCAAGCGCTTAATTAAGGTAACAGTTTCTTGCTTATATCTCGAAAACAGTTCCTTCTATCAATTTTTATTTTTTTACTAAAATTAAAGCTGATAAAATTTCCTACAAAATAGTTATTTGCATTTTTCTTGTAGGACCAAGTATAAGCGAGTTATAAAGATGGATATAAATAATATTTAACAAAAATTTGCTTTAAAATAAAATGTTTGAAAAACCTAAATTAAACTAAATTAATTGAGTCTAACACTTTAGTATAGGAAAAAGGAGAAAACATAAAAGTCACCAAAGTCTGAGTCGTTTTTGGTTGTCATATTAATAACAATAACATTAATAATAATAATACTAATAGTACTAAATTTGCTTATATGCAAGCGCTTTATTAAGGTAACAGTTTTTTGGTTTCTTGCTTATATCTCGAAAACAGTTACTCCTATCAATTTTTATCTTTTTACTAAAATTAAAGCTGATAAAATTTCCTACAAAATAGTTATTTGCATTTTTCTTGTAGGACCAAGTATAAGCAAGTTATAAAGATGGATATAAATAATATTTAACAAAAATTTGCTTTAAAATAAAATGTTTGAAATACTGAAATTAAACTAAATTAATTGTGTCTAACACTTTAGTGGAGGAAAAAGGAGGACACATTAAAGTCACTAAAGGTTTCAGAGACGTCTTTAATCGTCATACTAATAACAATAACATTAATAATAATAATACTAATAGTACTAAATTTGCTTGTATGCAAACGCTTAATTAAGGTGACAGTTTTTTGGTTTCTTGCTTATATCTCGAAAACAGTTACTCCTATCAATTTTTATCTTTTTACTAAAATTAAAGCTGATAAAATTTCCTACAAAATAGTTTTTTGCATTTTTCATGTAGGACTAACCATAAGCGAGATATAAGTTTGAAAATAATCAATATTTAAAAAAAAAGTGCTTTAACAAAAAATGTCTTGTGATTTAAAATACACTTAATTTATTGGGTCCAATACTTTATTAGAAGAAAAAGGAGGTGACTTAAAAGTCACTGAAGTCTTCAGAGTCGTTTTTAAATGCTGCATTTTCGTCTACGTCTCAAACATTGAAAACTGAATTACATTTTTGTTCAGTAACAGTTACAGTTTTCTTATTGGTTTTTTGCTTATATCTCGAAAACAGTTACTCCTATCAATTTTTATCTTTTTGTCAAAATTCATGCTGATAAAATTTCCTACAAAATAGTTATTTGCATTTTTCTTGTAGGACCAACCATAAGCGAGTTATAGAGTTGGATATAAATAATCTTTAACAAAAATTTGCTTTAAAATAAAATGTTTGAAAAACCGAAATTAAACTAAATTAATTAAGACTAACACTTTAGTAGAGAAAAAAGGAGAAGACATAAAAGTCACCAAAGTCTTGAGAGTCGTTTTTAGTCGTCATATTAATAACAATAACATTAATAATAATAATACTAATATTACTAAATTTGCTTATATGCAAGCGCTTAATTAAGGTAACAGTTTCTTGCTTATATCTCGAAAACAGTTCCTTCTATCAATTTTTATTTTTTTACTAAAATTAAAGCTGATAAAATTTCCTACAAAATAGTTTTTTGCATTTTTCTTGTAGGACCAAGTATAAGCGAGTTATAAAGATGGATATAAATAATATTTAACAAAAATTTGCTTTAAAATAAAATGTTTGAAAAACCTAAATTAAACTAAATTAATTGAGTCTAACACTTTAGTATAGGAAAAAGGAGAAAACATAAAAGTCACCAAAGTCTTCAGAGTCGTTTTTGGTCGTCATATTAATAACAATAACATTAATAATAATAATACTAATAGTACTAGATTTGCTTATATGCAAGCGCTTTATTAAGGTAACAGTTTTTTGGTTTCTTGCTTATATCTCGAAAACAGTTACTTCTATCAATTTTTATCTTTTTACTAAAATTAAAGCTGATAAAATTTCCTACAAAATAGTTATTTGCATTTTTCATGTAGGGCTAACCATAAGCGAGATATAAGTTTGAAAATAATTAATATTTAAAAAAAAAGTGCTTTAACAGAAAATGTCTTATGATTTAAAATACACTTAATTTATTGGGTCCAATACTTTATTAGAAGAAAAAGGAGGTGACATAAAAGTTACTGAAGTCTTCAGAGTCGTTTTTAAATGATGCATTTCCGTCTTCGTCTCAAACATTGAAAACTGAATTACATTTTTGTTCAGTAACTGTAACAGTTTTCACTTTGGTTTTTTGCTTATATCTCGAAAACAATTACTTCTATCAATTTTTATCTTTCTTTCAAAATTAAAGCTGATAAAATTTCCTACAAAATAGTTATTTGCATTTCTTTTGTAAGACCAACCATAAGCGAGTTATAGAGTTGGATATAAATAATCTATAACAAAAATTTGCTTTAAAATAAAATGTTTGAAAAACCTAAATTAAACTAAATTAATTGAGTCTAACACTTTAGTATAGGAAAAAGGAGAAGACATAAAAGTCACCAAAGTCTTCAGAGTCGTTTTTGGTCGTCATATTAATAACAATAACATTAATAATAATAATACAAATAGTACTAAATTTGCTTATATGCAAACGCTTAATTAAGGTAACAGTTTTTTGGTTTCTTGCTTATATCTCGAAAACAGTTACTTCTATCAATTTTTATCTTTTAACTAAAATTAAAGCTGATAAAATTTCCTACAAAATAGTTATTTGCATTTTTCATGTAGGACTAACCATAAGCGAGATATAAGTTTGAAAGTAATTAATATTTAAAAAAAAAGTGCTTTAACAGAAAATGTCTTGTGATTTAAAATACACTTAATTTTATGGGTCCAATACTTTACTAGAAGAAAAAGGAGGTGACATAAAAGTCACCAAAGACTTGAGAGTCGTTTTTAGTCGTCATATTAATAACAATAACATTAATAATAATAATACTAATAGTACTAAATTTGCTTATATGCAAGCGCTTAATTAAGGTAACAGTTTCTTGCTTATATCTCGAAAACAGTTACTCCTAACAATTTTTATCTTTTTACTAAAATTAAAGCTGATAAAATTTCCTGCAAAATAGTTATTTGCATTTTTCATGTAGGACTAACCATAAGCGAGATATAAGTTTGAAAATAATTAATATTTAAAAAAAATGTGCTTTAGCAGAAAATGCCTTGTGATTTAAAATACACTTAATTTATTGGGTCCAATACTTTATTAGAAGAAAAAGGAAGTGACATAAAAGTCACTGAAGTCTTCAAAGTCGTTTTTAAATGCTGCATTTTCGTCTCAAACATTGAAAACTGAATTACTTTGTTTTAAATATTAATTATTTTCAAACTTATATCTCGCTTATGGTTAGCTATACATGAAAAATGCAAATAACTATTTTGTAGGAAATTTTATCAGCTTTAATTTTTGTAAAAAGATAAAAATTGATATAAGTAACTGTTTTCGAGATATAAGCAAGAACCCAAAAAACTGTTACCTTAATTAAGCGTTTGCATGTAAGCAAATTTAGTACTATTAGTATTATTATTATTAATGTTATTGTTATTAATATGACGATTAAAGACGACTCTGAAACTTTAGTGACTTTTATGTCTTCTCCTTTTTCCTCTACTAAAGTGTTAGACACAATTAATTTAGTTTAATTTTAGTTTTTCAAACATTTTATTTTAAAGCAAGTTTTTGTTAAATATTATTTATATCCAACTCTATAACTCGCTTATGGTTGGTCCTACAAGAAAAATGCAAATAACTATTTTGTAGGAAATTTTATCAGCTTTAATTTTGAAAGAGAGATAAAAATTGATAGGAGTAACTGTTTTCGAGATATAAGCAAAAAACCAATAAGAAAACTGTAACTGTTACTGAACAATAATGTAATTCAGTTTTCAATGTTTGAGACGAAGACGAAAATGCAGCTTTTAAAATTGACTCTGAAGACTTCAGTGACTTATATGTCACCTCCTTTTTCTTCTAATAAAGTATTGGACCTAATAAATTAAGTGTATTTTAAATCACAAAACATTTTCTGTTAAAGCACTTTTTTTTTAAATATTAATTATTTTCAAACTTATATCTCGCTTATGGTTAGTCCTACATGAAAAATGCAAATAACTATTTTGTAGGAAATTTTATCAGCTTTAATTTTAGTAAAAAGATAAAAATTAATAGAAGTAACTGTTTTCGAGATATAAGCAAGAAACTGTTACCTTAATTAAGCGCTTGCACATAAGCAAATTTAGTACTATTAGTATTATTATTATTATTAATGTTATTGTTATTAATATGACGACTAAAGACGACTCTGAAACCTTTAGTGACTTTAATGTCTTCTCCTTTTTCCTCTACTAAAGTGTTAGACACAATTAATTTAGTTTAATTTTAGTTTTTCAAACATTTTATTTTAAAGCAAGTTTTTGTTAAATATTATTTATATCCAACTCTATAACTCGCTTATGGTTGGTCCTACAAGAAAAATGCAAATAACTATTTTGTAGGAAATTTTATCAGTTTTAATCTTGAGAGAAAGATAAAAATTGATAGGAGTAACTGTTTTCGAGATATAAGCAAAAAACCAATAAGAAAACTGTAACTGTTATTGAACAAAAATGTAATTCAGTTTTAAATGTTTGAGATGAAGACGAAAATGCACCATTTAAAATCGACTCTAAAGACTTCAGTGACTTTTATGTCACCTCCTTTTTCTTCTAATAAAGTATTGGACTCATTAAATTAAGTGTATTTTAAATCTCAAGACATTTTCTGTTAAAGCACTTTTTTTTTAAATATTAATTATTTTCAAACTTATATCTCGCTTATGGGTGGAGGAAAAAGGAGAAGACATAAAAGTCACCAAAGTCTTGAGAGTCGTTTTTAGTCGTCATATTAATAACAATAACATTAATAATAATAATACTAATAGTACTAAATTTGGTTATATGCAAGCGCTTAATTAAGGTAACAGTTTCTTGCTTATATCTCGAAAACAGTTACTCCTATCAATTTTTATCTATTTACTAAAATTAAAGCTGATAAAATTTCCTACGAAATAGTTATTTGCATTTTTCATGTAGGACTAACCATAAGCGAGATATAAGTTTGAAAATAATTAATATTTAAAAAAAAAGTGCTTTAACAGAAAATATTTTGTGACTTAAAATACACTTAATTTATTAGGTCCAATACTTTATTAGACGAAAAAGGAGGTGACATATAAGTCACTAAAGTCTTCAGAGTCGATTTTAAATGCTGCATTTTCGTCTTCGTCTCAAACATTGAAAACTGAATTACATTTTTGTTCAGTAACAGTTACAGTTTTCTTATTGGTTTTTTGCTTATATCTCGAAAACAGTTACTCCTATCA
This sequence comes from Tribolium castaneum, assembly GCF_031307605.1. Lineage (NCBI taxonomy): Eukaryota > Metazoa > Arthropoda > Insecta > Coleoptera > Tenebrionidae > Tribolium > Tribolium castaneum. Next base: position 18,189,644 of record NC_087397.1, read on the forward strand.
ATTTTTATCTTTTTTTAAAAATTAAAGCTGATAAAATTTCCTACAAAATAGTTATTTGCATTTTTCTTGTAGGACCAACCATAAGCGAGTTATAGAGTTGGATGTAAATAATATTTAACAAAAATTTGCTTTAAAATAAAATGTTTGAAAAACAAAAATTAAACTAAATTAATTGTGTCTAACACTTTAGTAGAGGAAAAAGGAGAAGACATAAAAGTCACTAAAGGTTTCAGAGTCGTCTTTAGTCGTCATATTAATAACAATAACATTAATAATAATAATACTAATAGTACTAAATTTGCTTACATGCAAACGCTTAATTAAGGTAACAGTTTCTTGGTTTCTTGCTTATATCTCGAAAACAGTTACTTATATCAATTTTTATCTTTTTACTAGAATTAAAGCTGATAAAATTTCCTACAAAATAGTTAATTGCATTTTTCATGTAAGACTAACCATAAGCGAGATATAAGTTTAAAAATTATTAATATTTAAAAAAAAAGTGCTTTAACAGAAAATGTCTTGTGATTTAAAATGCACTTAATTTATTGGGTCCAATACTTTATTAGAAGAAAAAGGAGGTGACATAAAAGTCGCTGAAGTCTTCAGAGTCGTTTTTAAATGCTGCATTTTCGTCTTTGTCTCAAACATTGAAAACTGAATTACATTTTTGTTCAGTAACTGTAACAGCTTTCACTTTGGTTTTTTGCTTATATCTCGAAAACAATTACTTTTATCAATTTTTATTTTTTTTTTAAATTAAAGCTGATAAAATTTCCTACAAAATAGTTATTTGCATTTCTTTTGTAAGACCAACCATAAGCGAGTTATAGAGTTGGATATAAATAATCTTTAACAAAAATTTGCTTTAAAATAAAATGTTTGAAAAACCGAAATTAAACTAAATTAATTGAGTCTAACACTTTAGTATAGGAAAAAGGAGAAGACATAAAAGTCACCAAAGTCTTCAGAGTCGTTTTTTGTCGTCATATTAATAACAATAACATTAATAATAATAATACTAATAGTACTAAATTTGCTTATATGCAAGCGCTTAATTAAGGTAACAGTTTTTTGGTTTCTTGCTTATATCTCGAAAACAGATACTCCTATGAATTTTTATCTTTTTACTAAAGTTAAAGCTGATAAAATTTCCTACAAAATAGTTATTTGCATTTTTCATGTAGGACTAACCATAAGCGAGATATAAGTTTGAAAATAATTAATATTTAAAAAAAAAGTGCTTTAACAGAAAATGTCTTGTGATTTAAAATACACTTAATTTATTGGGTCCAATACTTTATTAAAAAAAAAGGAGGTGACATAAAAGTCACTGAAGTCTTTAGAGTCGTTTTTAAATGCTGCATTTTCGTCTTTGTCTCAAACATTGAAAACTGAATTACAATTTTGTTCAGTAACAGTTACAGTTTTCTTATTGGTTTTTTGCTTATATCTTGAAAACAGTTACTCCTATCAAATATTATCTTTCTTCCAAAATTAAAGCTGATAAAATTTCCATCAAAATAGTTATATACATTTTTCTTGTAGGACCAAGCATAAACGAGTTATAGAGTTGGACATAAATAATATTTAACAAAAATTTGCTTTAAAATAAAATGCTTGAAAAACCGGAATTAAACTAAATTAATTGTGTCTAACACTTTAGTAGAGGAAAAAGGAGAAGACACAAAAGTCACTAAAGGTTTCAGAGTCGTCTTTAGTCGTCATATTAATAACAATAACATTAATAATAATAATACTAATAGTACTAAATTTGCTTATATACAAACGCTTAATTAAGGTAACAGTTTTTTGGTTTCTTGCTTATATCTCGAAAACAGTTACTCCTATCAATTTTTATCTTTTTTTCAAAATTTAAGCTGATAAAATTTCCTACAAAATAGTTAATTACATTTCTTTTGTAGGACCAACAATAAGCGAGCTATAGAGTTAGATATAAATAATCTTTAACAAAACTTTGCTTTAAAATAAAATGTTTGAAAAACCGAAATTAAACTAAATTAATTGGGTCTAACACTTTAGTGGAGGAAAAATAAAAAGACATAAAAGTCACCAAAGTCTTCAGAGTCAGTTTCGGACTAACCATAAGCGAGATATAAGTTTGAAAATAATTAATAATTAAAAAAAAATGTGCTTTAACAGAAAATGTCTTGTGATTTAAAATACACTTAATTTATTGGGTCCATTACTTTATTAGAAGAAAAAGGAGGTGACAGAAAGGTCACTGAAGTTTTTAGAGTCGTTTGTAAATGCTGCATTTTCGTCTTCGTCTCAAACATTGAAAACTGAATTACATTTTTGTTCAGTAACAGTTATAGTTTTCTTATTGGTTTTTTGCTTATATCTCGAAAACACTAATATAGTTATTTACATTTTTCTTGTAGAAACAAGCATAAGCAAGTTATAGAGTTGGATATAAATAATATTTAACAAAAATTTGCTTTAAAATAAAATGTTTGAAAAACCGAAATTAAACTAAATTAATTGTGTCTAACACTTTAGTAGAGAAAAAAGGAGAAGACACAAAAGTCACTAAAGGTTTCAGAGTCGTCTTTAGTCGTCATATTAATAACAATAACATTAATAATAATAATACTAATAGTACTAAATTTGCTTATATGCAAACGCTTAATTAAGGTAACAGTTTTTTGGTTTCTTGCTTATATCTCGAAAACAGTTACTCCTATCAATTTTTATCTTTCTTTCAAAATTAAAGCTGATAAAATTTGCTACAAAAGAGTTATTTATATTTTTTTTGTAAAACCAACCATAAGCGAGTTATAGAGTTGGATATAAATAATCTTTAACAAAAATTTGCTTTAAAATAAAATGTTTG
>NC_087397.1:18197500-18230000 GCF_031307605.1 Tribolium castaneum
AACAGTTCTGGTCAAAACTATAACGTAAATTATTTCTTTGAGACGAAATTTAAAGTTTTCATTAAGTTTTATACAAGTTTGCTCTATTCTAAGCAAAGGAGTAATCAGGATAAACTGCTTTTATCCAAAGTAATACATAATTTGCAGTTTTGAACCAGAATAAAACGTTTTTAATCTTTTTAATGTAAGTTTTTGTATTCAAAACAAAGGATCGTCTAAAGTAAGCAGTTTTTGTCCAGACTGAAACGTAATTCGAATTTCTGTGCCTGAATAAGGGGTTTTCAGTTACTTTGATGTAAGGTTTCTTGTTTGTAACAATGAATTAACGAAAATAATTGGTTTTCATCCTAACTGTGGCATGAATCGTTTTTAAAAGGCGAAATAAGATGTTTTTCCTCTGTTCAGTGAAAGTTTACTCGTTTCAAAGGATAGAACTGTTTGAAATTAACAGCTCTCGTTAAGACTATAACGCAGATCTTTTGTTTTGTGCTAAAATAAGACGTTTTTAGTAAGTTTGATATACGTTTTCTTGTTCAAAGCAAAATATTGTCGAAAATCAACCGTTTTTGTCTAAACTGATACAAAATTCGGTGGTTTGTGTCCGAATACAAAGTTTTCAGATTCTTTAATGTTAGGTTTGCTGCTTCTAACAAAGAATCAACGAAAATATTTTGTTTTAATACAAACTGCAATATAAAATGTCTTTATAGGACAAAACATGATGTTTGGCATCTGTTTAATAAAAATTTACTCGTTTGGAAGCATAGAATCATTCCAAATAAGCTATTCTCGTCGAAACTATAATGTAATTAGTATTTTGTGCTAGAATACAGCGTTTTTGTTAGATTTATTAACAATTTTGTCTATTTTAAGCAATGAAACGAATAGGATTAGCTGCCTTTATCCAAAGTGATACATAAATTGCTCTTTTATGCCAGATTAATACGTTTTTAGTCTGTTCGATATAAGTTTTCTTGTTCAAAGCAAAAGATCGTCTAAAATAAGCCGTTTTTGTTTAAACTGATGAACAATTCAGACTGAGAGTCAACAAAAATAATTTGTTTTAATCCAAACTGATACTTTTTGACCCTATAAGAGTCCTATAAGAGTCCGAGATACGCCGTTCTCGTCAAGTCTATAACGTAATTCGTATTTTTGTGTCAGAATACGACGTTTTCTGCCTGTTTAATATAATTTTTTAATAATAATAATAATAATAATGACAATAATAATAATAATAATAATAATAATAATAATAATAATAATAATAGTAATAGTAACAAAAGTAATAATAATATTAATACTTTTATTAAGGAAAAATGAAGCTTATTTTGTGTGTTACATGAGCGTTATCTTATTTCTATGCAAAAGATCATGTGTGATCTGTGTTTTTAGGCAATCTAAGCCATTTTATAGTTTTTAAGCAAAAAATTGTCTAAAGTAAATCACTCATTTTAAAACTGGTATAAAAACATTTACTATACAAAAGTTATAATCGGTTTTTAATAATAATAATAATAATAATAATATAAACAATAATAATAATAATAATAATAATAATAGTAATAATAACAATAATAATAATAATAATAATAATAGTAGTAAATAATAATAATAATAATTCTTATAATAATGAATTTCTTTCTAAATTAAAGCTTAGTTTTTCTAAGCAAAAATGAAGCTTATTTTGTGTTATCTGAGCGTTTTCTCATTTCTATGCAAGAGATCACCTGTAATCTGTGTTTTTAGGCAAGAAATTGTCTAAAATTAATAACTCATTTTAAAATGGTATAAAAACATTTACTATACAAAAGTTATAATCGGTTTTAATAATAATAATAACAATAATAAAAATAATAATAATAATAATAAAAATAATAATAATAGTAGTAATAAAAGTAAGCTTAGTTTTCTAAGCAAAAATGAAGCTTATTTTGTGTTATATGAGCGTTTTCTCATTTCTATGCAAGAGATCATCTGTGATCTGTGTTTTTAGGCAAGAAATTGTCTAAAATTAATAACTCATTTTAAAAGTGGTATAAAAACATTTACTATACAAAAGTTATAATCGGTTTTTAATAATAATAATATTAATAATAATAATAATAATAATAATAATAATAATAATAATAATAATAATAATAGTAATAATAATAATAATAAAAATAATAATAATAGTAGTAATAAAAGTAAGCTTAGTTTTCTAAGCAAAAATGAAGCTTATTTTGTGTTATATGAGCGTTTTCTCATTTCTATGCAAGAGATCATCTGTGATCTGTGTTTTTAGGCAAGAAATTGTCTAAAATTAATAACTCATTTTAAAACTGGTATAAAAACATTTACTATACAAAAGTTATATTCGGTTTTTAATAATAATAATATTAATAATAATAATAATAATAATAATAATAATAGTAATAATAATAAAAATAATAATAATAATAATAATAATAATAATAATAATAATAATAAAAATAATAATAATAGTAGTAATAAAAGTAAGCTTAGTTTTCTAAGCAAAAATGAAGCTTATTTTGTGTTATATGAGCGTTTTCTCATTTCTATGCAAGAGATCATCTGTGATCTGTTTTTAGGCAAGAAATTGTCTAAAATTAATAACTCATTTTAAAACTGGTATAAAAACATTTACTATACAAAAGTTATAATCGGTTTTTAATAATAATAATATTAATATTAATAATAATAATAATAATAATAATAATAATAATAATAATAGTAATAATAATAATAAAAATAATAGTAATAATAATAATAGTAATATTAATAGTAGTAATAAAAGTAAGCTTAGTTTTCTAAGCAAAAATGAAGCTTATTTTGTGTTAGATGAGCGTTTTCTCATTTCAATGCAAAAGATCATGTGTGATCTGTGTTTTTAGGCAATCTAAGCCATTTTATAGTTTTTAAAATTTAACAAAAATTTGCTTTAAAATAAAATGTTTGAAAAACTGAAATTAAACTAAATTAATTGTGTCTAACACTTTAGTAAAGGAAAAAGGAGGAGACATAAAAGTCACTAAAGTCTTAGAGTTGTCTTTAGTCGTCATATTAATAACAATAACATTTATAATAACAATTCGAGTAGTACTAAATTTGCTTATATGCAAGCGCTTAATTAAGGTAACAGTTTTTTGTTTTTTGCTTATATCTCGAAAACAGTTACTTCTATCAACTTTTATCTCTTTTTTAAAATCAAAGCTGATAAAATTTCCTACAAAATAGTTATTTGCATTTTTTGGTAGGACCAACCATAAGCGAGTTATAGAGTTGGATATAAATAATCTTTAACAAAAATTTGCTTTAAAATAAAATGTTTGAAAAGCCGATATTAAACCAAATTAATTGGGTCTAACACTTTAGTAGAGGAAAAAGAAGAAGATATAAAAGTCACCAAAGTCTTCAGAGTTGTTTTTAGTACTAAATTTGCTTATATGCAAGCGCTTAATTAAGGTAACAGTTTTTTGGTTTCTTGCTTATATCTCGAAAACAGTTACTCCTATTAATTTTTATCTTTTTACTAAAATTAAAGCTGATAAAATTTCCTACAAAATAGTAATTTGCATTTTTCATGTAGGACTAACCATAAGCGAGATGTAAGTTTCAAAATAATTAATATTTAAAAAAAAGTGCTTTAACAGAAAATGTCTTGTGATTTAAAATACACTTAATTTAATGGGTCCAATACTTTATTAGAAGAAAAAGGAGGTGACCTAAAAGTCACTGAAGTCTTCAGAGTCGATTTTAAATGCTGCATTTTCGTCTTTGTCTCAAACATTGAAAACTGAATTACATTTTTGTTCAGTAACAGTTACAGTTTTCTTATTGGTTTTTTGCTTATATCTCGAAAACAGTTACTCCTATCAATTTTTATCTTTTTTTCAAAATTCAAGCTGATAAAATTTCCTACAAAATAGTTATTTGCATTTTTCTTGTAGGACCAACCATAAGCGCGTTATAGAGTTGGATATAAATAATCTTTAACAAAAATTTGCTTTAAAATAAAATGTTTGAAAAACCGAAACTAAACTAAATTAATTAAGACTAACACTTTAGTAGAGGAAAAAGGAGAAGACATAAAAGTCACCAAAGTCTTGAGAGTTGTTTTTAGTCGTCATATTAATAACAATAACGTTAATAATAATAATACTAATATTACTAAATTTGCTTATATGCAAGCGCTTAATTAAGGTAACAGTTTCTTGCTTATATTTCGAAAACAGTTACTCCTATCAATTTTTATCTTTTTACTAAAATTAAAGCTGATAAAATTTCCTACAAAACAGTTATTTGCATTTTTCTTGTAGGACCAAGCATAAACGAGTTATAGAGTTGGATATAAATAATATTTAACAAAAATTTGCTTTAAAATAAAATGCTTGAAAAACCGGAATTAAACTAAATTAATTGTGTCTAACACTTTAGTAGAGGAAAAAGGAGAAGACATAAAAGTCACTAAATGCTTCAGAGTCGTCTTTAGTCGTCATATTAATAACAATAACATTAATAATAATAATACTAATAGTACTAAATTTGCTTAAATGCAAACGCTTAATTAAGGTGACAGTTTTTTGGTTTCTTGCTTATATCTCGAAAACAGTTACTCCTATTAATTTTTATCTTTATACTAAAATTAAAGCTGATAAAATTTCCTACAAAATAGTAATTTGCATTTTTTATGTGGGACTAACCATAAGCGAGATATAAGTTTGAAAATAATTAATATTTAAAAAAAAAGTGCTTTAACAGAAAATGTCTTGTGATTTAAAATACACTTAATTTATTGGGTCCAATACTTTATTAGAGGAAAAAGGAGGTGACATAAAAGTCACTGAAGTCTTCAGAGTCGTTTTTAAATAATGCATTTTCGTCTTCGTCTCAAACATTGAAAACTGAATTACATTTTTGTTTAGTAACTGTAACAGTTTTCACTTTGGTTTTTTGCTTATATCTCGAAAACAATTACTTCTATCAATTTTTATCTTTCTTTCAAAATTAAAGCTGATAAAATTTCCTACAAAATAGTTATGTGCATTTCTTTTGTCAGACTAACCATAAGCGAGTTATAGAGTTGGATATAAATAATCTTTAACAAAAATTTGCTTTAAAATAAAATGTTTGAAAAACCTAAATTAAACTAAATTAATTGAGTCTAACACTTTAGTATAGGAAAAAGGAGAAAACATAAAAGGCACCAAAGTCTTCAGAGTCGTTTTTGGTCGTCATATTAATAACAATAACATTAATAATAATAATACTAATAGTACTAAATTTGCTTATATGCAAGCGCTTTATTAAGGTAACAGTTTTTTGGTTTCTTGCTTATATCTCGAAAACAGTTACTCCTATCAATTTTTATTTTTTTACTAAAATTAAAGCTGATAAAATTTCCTACAAAATAGTTATTTACATTTTTCTTGTAGGACCAAGCATAAACGAGTTATAGAGTTGGATATAAATAATATTTAACAAAAATTTGCTTTAAAATAAAATGCTTGAAAAACCGGAATTAAACTAAATTAATTGTGTCTAACACTTTAGTAGAGGAAAAAGGAGAAGACATAAAAGTCACTAAATGCTTCAGAGTCGTCTTTAGTCGTCATATTAATAACAATAACATTAATAATAATAATACTAATAGTACTAAATTTGCTTAAATGCAAACGCTTAATTAAGGTGACAGTTTTTTGGTTTCTTGCTTATATCTCGAAAACAGTTACTCCTATCAATTTTTATCTTTTTACTAGAATTAAAGCTGATAAAATTTCCTACAAAATAGTTTTTTGCATTTTTCATGTAGGACTAACCATAAGCGAGATATAAGTTTGAAAATAATCAATATTTAAAAAAAAAGTGCTTTAACAAATAATGTCTTGTGATTTAAAATACACTTAATTTATTGGGTCCAATACTTTATTAGAAGAAAAAGGAAGTGACTTAAAAGTCACTGAAGTCTTCAGAGTGGTTTTTAAATGCTGCATTTTCGTCTACGTCTCAAACATTGAAAACTGAATTACATTTTTGTTCAGTAACGGTTACAGTTTTCAATTTGGTTTTTTGCTTATATCTCGAAAACAGTTACTCCTATCAATTTTTATCTTTTTTTTCAATATTCAAGCTGATAAAATTTCCTACAAAATAGTTATTTGCATTTTTCTTGTAGGACCAACCATAAGCGCGTTATAGAGTTGGATATAAATAATCTTTAACAAAAATTTGCTTTAAAATAAAATGTTTGAAAAACCGAAACTAAACTAAATTAATTAAGACTAACACTTTAGTAGAGGAAAAAGGAGAAGACATAAAAGTCACCAAAGTCTTGAGAGTCGTTTTTAGTCGTCATATTAATAACAATAACATTAATAATAATAATACTAATATTACTAAATTTGCTTATATGCAAGCGCTTAATTAAGGTAACAGTTTCTTGCTTATATCTTGAAAACAGTTACTTCTATCAATTTTTATTTTTTTACTAAAATTAAAGCTGATAAAATTTCCTACAAAATAGTTATTTGCATTTTTCTTGTAGGACCAAGTATAAGCGAGTTATAAAGATGGATATAAATAATATTTAACAAAAATTTGCTTTAAATTAAAATGTTTGAAAAACCTAAATTAAACTAAATTAATTGAGTCTAACACTTTAGTATAGGAAAAGGGAGAAAACATAAAAGTCACCAAAGTCTTCAGAGTCGTTTTTGGTCGTCATATTAATAACAATAACATTAATAATAATAAAACTAATAGTACTAAATTTGCTTATATGCAAGCGCTTTATTAAGGTAACAGTTTTTTGGTTTCTTGCTTATATCTCGAAAACAGTTACTCCTATCAATTTTTATCTTTTTACTAAAATTAAAGCTGATAAAATTTCCTACAAAATAGTTATTTGCATTTTTCTTGTAGGACCAAGTATAAGCGAGTTATAAAGATGGATATAAATAATATTTAACAAAAATTTGCTTTAAAATAAAATGTTTGAAATACTGAAATTAAACTAAATTAACTGTGTCTAACACTTTAGTAGAGGAAAAAGGAGGACACATAAAAGTCACTAAAGGTTTCAGAGACGTCTTTAATCGTCATACTAATAACAATAACATTACTAATATTAATACTAATAGTACTAAATTTGCTTGTATGCCAACGCTTAATTAAGGTGACAATTTTTTTGGTTTCTTGCTTATATCTCGAAAACAGTTACTCCTATCAATTTTTATCTTTTTACTAAAATTAAAGCTGATAAAATTTCCTACAAAATAGTTTTTTGCATTTTTCATGTAAGACTAACCATAAGCGAGATATAAGTTTGAAAATAATCAATATTTAAAAAAAAAGTGCTTTAACAAAAAATGTCTTGTGATTTAAAATACACTTAATTTATTGGGTCCAATACTTTATTAGAAGAAAAAGGAGGTGACTTAAAAGTCACTGAAGTCTTCAGAGTCGTTTTTAAATGCTGCATTTTCGTCTACGTCTCAAACATTGAAAACTGAATTACATTTTTGTTCAGTAACAGTTACAGTTTTCTTATTGGTTTTTTGCTTATATCTCGAAAACAGTTACTCCTATCAATTTTTATCTTTTTTTCAAAATTCAAGCTGATAAAATTTCCTACAAAATAGTTCTTTGCATTTTTCTTGTAGGACCAACCATAAGCGAGTTATAGAGTTGGATATAAATAATCTTTAACAAAAATTTGCTTTAAAATAAAATGTTTGAAAAAGCGAAATTAAACTAAATTAATTAAGACTAACACTTTAGTAGAGGAAAAAGAAAAGACATAAAAGTCACCAAAGTCTTGAGAGTCGTTTTTAGTCGTCATATTAATAACAATAACATTAATAATAATAATACTAATATTACTAAATTTGCTTATATGCAAGCGCTTAATTAAGGTAACAGTTTCTGCTTATATCTCGAAAACAATTCCTTCTATCAATTTTTATTTTTTTACTAAAATTAAAGCTGATAAAATTTCCTACAAAATAGTTATTTGCATTTTTCAATTAGGGCTAACCATAAGCGAGATATAAGTTTGAAAATAATTAATATTTAAAAAAAAAGTGCTTTAACAGAAAATGTCTTGTAATTTAAAATACACTTAATTTATTGGGTCCAATACTTTATTAGAAGAAAAAGGAGGTGACATAAAAGTCACTGAAGTCTTCAGAGTCGTTTTTAAATGATGCAATTTCGTCTTCGTCTCAAACATTGAAAACTGAATTACATTTTTGTTCAGTAACTGTAACAGTTTTCACTTTGGTTTTTTGCTTATATCTCGAAAACAATTACTCCTATCAATTTTTATCTTTCTTTCAAAATTAAAGCTGATAAAATTTCCTACAAAATAGTTATTTGCATTTCTTTTGTAAGACCAACCATAAGCGAGTTATAGAGTTGGATATAAATAATCTTTAACAAAAATTTGCTTTAAAATAAAATGTTTGAAAAACCTAAATTAAACTAAATTAATTGAGTCTAACACTTTAGTATAGGAAAAAGGAGAAGACATAAAAGTCACCAAAGTCTTCAAAGTCGTTTTTGGTCGTCATATTAATAACAATAACATTAATAATAATAATACAAATAGTACTAAATTTGCTTATATGCAAACGCTTAATTAAGGTAACAGTTTTTTGGTTTCTTGCTTATATCTCGATAACAGTTACTTCTATCAATTTTTATCTTTTAACTGAAATTAAAGCTGATAAAATTTCCTACAAAATAGTTATTGGCATTTTTCATGTAGAACTAACCATAAGCGAGATATAAGTTTGAAAATAATTAATATTTAAAAAAAAAGTGCTTTAACAGGAAATGTCTTGTGATTTAAAATACACTTAATTTTATGGGTCCAATACTTTATTAGAAGAAAAAGGAGGTGACATAAAAGTCAGCAAAGTCTTGAGAGTCGTTTTTAGTCGTCATATTAATAACAATAACATTAATAATAATAATACTAATAGTACTAAATTTGTTTATATGCAAGCGCTTAATTAAGGTAACAGTTTCTTGCTTATATTTCGAAAACAGTTACTCCTATCAATTTTTATCTTTTTACTAAAATTAAAGCTGATAAAATTTCCTACAAAATAGTTATTTGCATTTTTTATGTAGGACTAACCATAAGCGAGATATAAGTTTGAAAATAATTAATATTTAAAAAAAAAGTGCTTTAACAGAAAATGCCTTGTGATTTAAAATACACTTAATTTATTGGTTCCAATACTTAATTAGAAGAAAAAGGAGGTGACAGAAAATGCTGCATTTTCGTCTTCGTCTCAATCATTGAAAACTGAATTACATTTTTGTTCAGTAACAGTTACAGTTTTCTTATTGATTTTTTGCTTATATCTCGAAAACAGTTACTCCTATCAATTTTTATCTTTTTACTAAAATTAAAGCTGATAACATTTCCTACAAAATAGTTATTCGCATTTTTTATGTAGGACTAACCATAAGCGAGATATAAGTTTGAAAATAATTAATATTTAAAAAAAAAAGTGCTTTAACAGAAAATGTCTTGTGATTTAAAATACACTTACTTTATTGGGTCCAATACTTTATTAGAAGAAAAAGGAGGTGACTTAAAAGTCACTGAAGTCTTCAGAGTCGATTTTAAATGCTGCATTTTCGTCTACGTCTCAAACATTGAAAACTGAATTACATTTTTGTTCAGTAACTGTTACAGTTTTCACTTTGGTTTTTTGCTTATATCTCGAAAACAGTTACTTCTATAAATTTTTATCTTTCCTTAAAAATTAAAGCTGATAAAATTTCCTACAAAATAGTTTTAGCATTTTTTTTGTAGGACCAACCATAAGCGAGTTATAGAGTTTGATATAAATAATCTTTAACAAAAATTTGCTTAAAATAAAATGTTTGAAAAACCGATATTAAACTAAATTAATTGGGTCTAACACTTTAGTAGAGGAAAAAGGAGTAGACGTAAAAGTCCCCAAAGTCTTCAGAGTTGTTTTTAATCGTCATATTAAAAACAATAACATTAATAATAATAATACTAATAGTACTAAATTTGCTTATATGCAAACGCTTAATTAAGGTAACAGTTTTTTGGTTTCTTGCTAATATCTCGAAAACAGTTACTCCTATCAATTTTTATCTTTTTACTAAAATTAAAGCTGATAAAATTTGCTACAAAATAGTTATTTGCATTTTTCATGTAGGACTAACCATAAGCGAGATATAAGTTTGAAAATAATTAATATTTAAAAAAAAAGTGCTTTAACAGAAAATGTCTTGTGATTTAAAATACACTTAATTTATTGGGTCCAATACTTTATTAGAAGAAAATGGAGGTGACATAAAAGTCACTGAAGTCTTCAGAGTCGTTTTTAAATGCTGCATTTTCGTCTTCGTCTCAAACATTGAAAACTGGATTACATTTTTGTTCAGTAACAGTCACAGTTTTCTTATTGGTTATTTGCTTATATCTCGAAAAAAGTTACTCCTATCAAATTTTATCTTTCTTTCAAAATTAAAGCTGATAAAATTTCCAACAAAATAGTTATTTACATTTTTCTTGTAGGACCAAGCATAAACGGGTTATAGAGTTGGAGTTAAATAATATTTAACAAAAATTTGCTTTAAAATAAAATGCTGGAAAAACCGGAATTAAACTAAATTAATTGTGTCTAACACTTTAGTAGAGGAAAAAGGAGAAGACATAAAAGTCACTAAATGTTTCAGAGTCGTCTTTAGTCGTCATATTAATAACAATAACATTAATAATAATAATACTAATAGTACTAAATTTGCTTATATGCAAACGTTTAATTAAGGTAACAGTTTTTTGGTTTCTTGCTTATATCTCGAAAACAGTTACTCCTATCAATTTTTATCTTTTTTTCAAAATTAAAGCTGATAAAATTTCCTACAAACTAGTTATTTACATTTTTTTGTAGGACCAACCATAAGCGAGTTATAGAGTTGGATATAAATAATCTTTAACAAAAATTTGCTTAAAATAAAATGTTTGAAAAACCGATATTAAACTAAATTAATTGGGTCTAACACTTTAGTATAGGAAAAAGGAGAAGATATAAAAGTCACCAAAGTCTTCAGAGTTGTTTTTAATACTAAATTTGCTTATATGCAAGCGCTTAATTAAGGTAACAGTTTTTTGGTTTCTTGCTTATATCTCGAAAACAGTTACTCCTATCAATTTTTATCTTTTTACTAAAATTAAAGCTGATAAAATTTCCTACAAAATAGTAATTTGCATTTTTTATGTAGGACTAACCATAAGCGAAAAATAAGTTTGATAATAATTAATATTTAAAAAAAAAGTGCTTTAACAGAAAATGTCTTGTGATTTAAAATACACTTAATTTATTGGGTCCAATACTTTATTAGAAGAAAAAGGAGATGACTTAAAAGTCACTGAAGTCTTCAGAGTCGTTTTTAAATGCTGCATTTTCGTCTACGTCTCAAACATTGAAAACTGAATTACATTTTTGTTCAGTGACTGTTACAGTTTTCACTTTGGTTTTTTGCTTATATCTCGAAAACAGTTACTCCTATAAATTTTTATCTTTTCTTTAAAATTAAAGCTGATAAAATTTCCTACAAAATAGTTATTTGCATCTCTTTTGTAATTTGCTTTAAAATAAAATGTTTGAAAAACCGATATTAAACTAAATTAATTGTGTCTAACACTTTAGTAGAGGAAAAAGGAGAAGACATAAAAGTCACCAAAGTCTTTAGAGTTGTTTTTAGTACTAAATTTGCCTATATGCAAGCGCTTAATTAAGGTAACAGTTTTTTGGTTTCTTGCTTATATCTCGAAAACAGTTACTCCTATCAGTTTTTATTTTTTTACTAAAATTTTTACTAAAATTAAAGTGACAGTAAATGCTGCACTTTCGTCTTCGTCTCAAACATTGAAAACTGTATTACATTTAAGACTTTAGTGACTTTTATGTCTCCTCCTTTTTCCTCTACTAAAGTGTTAGACACGATTAATTTTGTTTAATTTCAGTTTTTCAAACATTTTATTTTAAAGCAAATTTTTGTTAAATATTAAAAACTATAAAATGGCTTAGATTGCCTAAAAACACAGATCACACATGATCTTTCGCATAGAAATGAGAAAACGCTCATGTAACACACAAAATAAGCTCTATTTTTCTTTATTAAAAGTATTATTATTATTATTACTTTTGTTTCTATTACTATTATTATTATTATTATTATTATTGTTAATATTATTATTATTATTATTTATATTATTATTATTATTAACTTTTGTATAGTAAAAACACAGATCACAGATGATCTCTTGCATAGAAATGAGAAAACGCTCATATAACACAAAATAAGCTTCATTTTTGCTTAGAAAACTAAGCTTACTTTTATTACAATTATTATTATTTTTATTATTAATATTATTATTATTATTATTATTATTATTATTATTATTATTATTATTATTATTATTATTATTATTATTATTATTATTATTATTGTTAATATTATTATTATTATTATTATTAAGAACCGATTATAACTTTTGTATAGTAAATGTTTTTATACCAGTTTTAAAATGAGTTATTAATTTTAGACAATTTCTTGCCTAAAAACACAGATCACAGATGATTTCTTGCATAGAAATGAGAAAACACTCATATGACACACAAAATAAGCTTCATTTTTGCTTAGAAAACAGCTTACTTTTATTACTATTATTATTATTTTCATTATTATTATTGTTATTATTATTATTATTATTATTATTATTATTATTAATATTATTATTATTATTATTATTATTATTATTAGTATTATTAAAAACCGATTATAACTTTTGTATAGTATTGTTTTTATACCAGTTTTAAAATGAGTGATTAATTTTAGCCAATTTCTTGCCTAAAAACTATAAAATGGCTTAGATTGCCTACAAACACAGATCACACATTATCTTTTGCATAGAAATGAGAAAACGCTCATATAACACAATATAAGCTTTATTTTTGTTTAGAAAACTAAGCTTACTTTTATTACTACTATTATTATTTTTATTATTATTATTATTATTATTATTATTGTTATTATTATTATTATTATTATTATTATTATTATTATTATTATTATTATTATTATTATTATTATTATTATTATAATTGGTATTATTAAAAACCGATTATAACTTTTGTATAGTAAATGTTTTTATACCAGTTTTAAAATGAGTTATTAATTTTAGACAATTTCTTGCCTAAAAACACAGATCACAGATGATTTCTTGCATAGAAGTGAGAAAACATTCATATAACACACAAAATAAGCTTCATTTTTGCTTAGAAAAACTAAGCTTTAATTTAGAAAGAAATTCATTATTATAAGTATTATTATCATTATTATTATTATTATTATTAACTTTTGTATAGTAAATGTTTTTATACCAGTTTTAAAATGAGTGATTTATTTTAGACAATTTCTTGCCTAAAAACTATAAAATTGCTTAGATTGCCTAAAAACACAGATCACACATGATCTTTTGCATAGAAATGAGAAAACGCTCATGTAACACACAAAATAAGCTTCATTTTTCCTTATTAAAAGTATTATTATTATTATTACTATTATTATTATTATTATTATTATTAATATTATTATTATTATTATTAACTTTTGTGTAGTAAATGTTTTTATACCAGTTTTAAAATGAGTTAATAATTTTAGACAATTTCTTGCCTAAAAACACAGATCACAGATGATTTCTTGCATAGAAATGAGAAAACGCTCATATAACACACAAAATAAGCTTTATTTTTGCTTAGAAAACTAAGCTTACTTTTATTACTATTATTAATTTTATTATTATTATTATTATTATTATTATTATTATTATTATTATTATTATTATTATTATTATTATTATTATTATTATTATTATTATTATTAGTGTTATTATTATTATTATTATTATTATTATTATTATTATTAAAAAATTATATTAAACAGACAGAATACGTCGTATTCTGATACAAAAAAACGAATTACGTTATAGACTTGACGAGAACGGCGTATCTCGGACTCTTATAGGACTCTTATAGGGTCAAAAAGTATCAGTTTGGATTAAAACAAATTATTTTTGTTGACTCTCAGTCTGAATTGTTCATCAGTTCAAACAAAAACGACTTGTTTTAGACGATCTTTTGCTTTGAACAAGAAAACTTACATCGAACAGACTAAAAACGTATTAATCTGGCATAAAAGAGCAATTTATGTATCACTTTGGATAAAGGCAGCTAATCCTATTCGTTTCATTGCTTAAAATAGACAAAATTGTTTATAAATCTAACAAAAACGCTGTATTCTAGCACAAAATACTAATTACATTATAGTTTCGACGAGAATAGCTTATTTGGAATGATTCTATGCTTCCAAACGAGTAAATTTTTATTAAACATGCCAAACATCATGTTTTGTCCTATAAAGACATTTTATATTGCAGTTTGTATTAAAACAAAATATTTTCGTTGATTCTTTGTTAGAAGCAGCAAACCTAGCATTAAAGAATCTGAAAACTTTGTATTCGGACACAAACCACCGAATTTTGTATCAGTTTAGACAAAAACGGTTGATTTTCGACAATATTTTGCTTTGAACAAGAAAACTTATGTCAAACTGACTAAAAACGTCTTATTTTAGCAAAAACAAAAGATCTGCGTTATAGTCTTAACGAGAGCTGTTAATTTCAAACGGTTCTATGCTTTGAAACGAGTAAACTTTCTCTGAACAGAGGAAAAACATCTTATTTCGCCTTTTAAAAACGATTCATGCCACAGTTAGGATAAAAACCAATTATTTTCGTTAATTCATTGTTACAAACAAGAAACCTTACATCAAAGTAACTGAAAACCCCTTATTCAGGCACAGAAATTCGAATTACGTTTCAGTCTGGACAAAAACTACTTACTTTAGACGATCCTTTGTTTTGAATACAAAAACTTACATTAAAAAGATTAAAAACGTCTTATTCTGGCTGAAAACTGCAAATTATATATTACTCTAGATAAAAGCAATTTATCCTGATTACTCCTTTACTTAGAATAGAGTAAACTTGTATAAAACTTAATGAAAACTTTAAATTTCGTCTCAAAGAAATAATTTACGTTATAGTTTCGACCAGCACTGTTTATTTCAAACGATTTTATGATTCGAAACTAATGAACTTTTATGGGGCAGATGCAAAACCACATATTACCATATAAAGCGTTGTTTTAAAGCAAGTTATTACCTTTTGCAACAAGAAATTTCACGTCAAAGAAACTGAAAACTTCGTATCCATGCACAAATATCGAATTACGTATCAGTTTAGGCAAATACAGCTTATTTTAAACGATTCCTTGCTATAAACAAGAAAAATTTTATCAAACATATTGAAAACGTCTTATTCTCGAAAATAAGAGCAAATTATGTATCAGTTTTAACAAAAGCGGATTACACTGTTTGATTCTATGCTTAGAGTAGAGTAAACTACTATAAAACGTAATAAAAACCCTATATTCAAGCTCAAAAAACAAATTACGTTATAGTTTTGACAAAAAAAATTATTTCGAACGATTACATACTTCGAAGTAAGCAAACTTTACTTGAATAAGTGCAAAAGCTAATACTTTGCTTTAAAATAACGATTTATGTCGTAATATGGTATTTTGCATCTGTCCTATAAAAGTTTACTCGTTTCTGTGCCTGAATAAGGGGTTTTCAGTTACTTTGATGTAAGGTTTCTTGTTTGTAACAATGAATTAACGAAAATAATTGGTTTTTATCCTAACTGTGGCATGAATCGTTTGTAAAAGGCGAAATAAGATGTTTTTCCTCTGTTCAGTGAAAGTTTACTCGTTTCAAAGCATAGAACTGTTTGAAATTAACAGCTCTCGTTAAGACTATAACGCAAATCTTTTGTTTTGTGCTAAAATAAGACGTTTTTAGTCAGTTTGATATAAGTTTTCTTGTTCAAAGCAAAATATTGTCGAAAATCAACCGTTTTTGTCTAAACTGATACAAAATTTGGTGGTTTGTGTCCGAATACAAAGTTTTCAGATTCTTTAATGTTAGGTTTGCTGCTTCTAACAAAGAATCAACGAAAATATTTTGTTTTAATACAAACTGCAATATAAAATGTCTTTATAGGACAAAACATGATGTTTGGCATCTGTTTAATAAAAATTTACTCGTTTGGAAGCATAGAATGTAATTAGTATTTTGTGCTAGAATACAGCGTTTTTGTTAGATTTATTAACAATTTTGTCTATTTTAAGCAATGAAACGAATAGGATTAGCTGCCTTTATCCAAAGTGATACATAAATTGCTCTTTTATGCCAGATTAATACGTTTTTAGTCTGTTCGATGTAAGTTTTCTTGTTCAAAGCAAAAGATCGTCTAAAATAAGCCGTTTTTGTTTGAACTGATGAACAATTCAGACTGAGAGACAACAAAAATAATTTGTTTTAATCCAAACAGATACTTTTTGACCCTATAAGGGTCCTATAAGAGTCCGAGATACACCGCTCTCGTCAAGTCTATAACGTAATTCGTTTTTTTGTGTCAGAATACGACGTTTTCTGTCTGTTTAATATAATTTTTTAATAATAATAATAATAATAATAATAATAATAATAACAATAATAATAATAATAATAATAATAATAATAATAATAATAATAATAATAATAATAATAATAATAATAATAATAATAATAATAATAATAATAAAAATAATAATAGTAATAAAAGTAAGCTTAGTTTTCTAAGCAAAAATGAAGCTTATTTTGTGTGTTATATGAGCGTTTTCTAATTTCTATGCAAGAAATCATCTGTGATCTGCTTTTAGGCAAGAAATTGTCTAAAATTAATAACTCATTTTAAAACTGGTATAAAAACATTTATTATACAAAAGTTAATAATAATAATAATAATAATAATAATAATAATAATAATAATAATAATAATAATAATAATAATAATAATAATAATAATAATAATAGTAATAGTAACCAATGTAATAATAATAATAATAATACTTTTAATAAATAAAAATGAAGCTTATTTTGTGTTATCTGAGCGTTTTCTCATTTCTATGCAAGAGATCATCTGTGATCTGTGTTTTTATGCAAGAAATTGTCTAAAATTAATAACTCATTTTAAAACTGGTATAAAAACATTTACTATACAAAAGTTATAATCGGTTTTTAATAATAATAATAATAATAATAATAATAATAATAATAATAATAATAATAATAATAATAATAATAATAATAATAATAATAATAGTAATAATAATAATAAAAATAATAGTAATAATAATAATAATAAAAATAATAATAATAGTAGTAATAAAAGTAAGCTTAGTTTTCTAAGCAAAAATGAAGCTTATTAAGTCTTCAGAGTTGTTTTTAGTACTAAATTTGCTTATATGCAAGCGCTTAATTAAGGTAACAGTTTTTTGGTTTCTTGCTTATATCTCGAAAACAGTTACTCCCATCAATTTTTATCTTTTTACTAAAATTAAAGCTGAAAAAATTTCTTACAAAATAGTTATTTGCATTTTTCATGTAGGACCAGCCAAAAGCGAGATATAAGTTTGAAAATAATTAATATTTAAAAAAAAGTGCTTTAACAGAAAATGTCTTGTGATTTAAAATACACTTAATTTATTGGGTCTAATACTTTATTAGAAGAAAAAGGAGGTGACATAAAAGTCACTAAAGTCTTCAGAGTCGTTTTTAAATGCTGCATTTTCGTCTTCGTCTCAAACATTGAAAACTGAATTACATTTTTGTTCAGTAACAGTTACAGGTTTCTTATTGGTTTTTTGCTTATATCTCGAAAACAGTTACTCCTATCAATTTTTATCTTTCTTTCAAAATTCAAGCTGATAAAATTTCCTACAAAATAGTTATTTGCATTTTTCTTGTAGGACTAACCATAAGCGAGTTATAGAGTTGGATATAAATAATATTTAACAAAAATTTGCTTTAAAATAAAATGTTTGAAAAACTGAAATTAATTCGTTTTTTTGTGTCAGAATACGACGTTTTCTGTCTGTTTAATATAAGTTTTTAATAATAATAATACTAATAACAATAATAATAATAATAATAATAATAAAAATAATAGTAATAATAATAATAATAATAATAATAATAATAATAATAATAATAATAATAATAAAAATAATAATAGTAATAAAAGTAAGCTTAGTTTTCTAAGCAAAAATGAAGCTTATTTTGTGTGTTATATGAGCGTTTTCTCATTTCTATGCAAGAAATCATCTGTGATGTGATTTTAGGCAAGAAATTGTCTAAAATTAATAACTCATTTTAAAACTGGTATAAAAACATTTACTATGCAAAAGTTAATAATAATAATAATAATAATAATAATAAAAATAATAATAATAGTAATAATATTAATAATAATAATAATAATAATAATAATAATAATAGTAATACAGGTTAGCTTAGTTTTCTAAGCAAAAATGAAGCTTATTTTGTGTGTTATATGAGCGTTTTCTCATTTCTATGCAAGAGATCATCTGTGATGTGTTTTTAGGCAAGAAATTGAATAAAATTAATAACTCATTTTAAAACTGGTATAAAAACATTTACTATACAAAAGTTATAATCGGTTTTTAATAATAATAATAATAATAATAATAATAATAATAATAATAATAATAATAATAATAATAATAATAATAATAATAATAATAATAATAATAATAATAATAGTAATAATAATAATAAAAATAATAGTAATAATAATAATAATAATAAAAATAATAATAATAATAGTAGTAATAAAAGTAAGCTTAGTTTTCTAAACAAAAATAAAGCTTATTTTGTGTTATATGAGCGTTTTCTCATTTCTATTCAAGAGATCATCTGTGATCTGTGTTTTTAGGCAAGAAATTGTCTAAAATTAATAACTCATTTTAAAGCTGGTATAAAAACATTTACTATACAAAAGTTATAATCGGTTTTTAATAATAATAATATTAATAATAATAATAACAATTATAACAATAATAGTAATAATAATAATAATAATAATAGTAATAATAATAATAATATTAAAATAATAATAATAGTAGTAATAAAAGTAAGCTAAGTTTTCTAAGCAAAAATATAAATAAAAAAATAAATAAAAAAAAATAAAAATAAAAATAAAAATAAAATATTTTGTGTTATATGAGCGTTTTCTCATTTCTATGCAAAAGATCATGTGTGATCTGTGTTTTTAAGCAATCTAAGCTATTTTATAGTTTTTAATATTTATCAAAAATTTGCTTTAAAATAAAATGTTTGAAAAACTAAAATTAAACTAAATTAATTGTGTCTAACACTTTAGTAGAGGAAAAAGGAGGAGACATAAAAGTCACTAAAGTCTTAAATGTAATTCAGTTTTCAATGTTTGAGACGAAGACGAAAATGCAGCATTTACAAACGACTCTAAAGGCTTCAGTGACCTTTCTGTCACCTCTTTTTTCTTCAAATAGATTATTGGACCCAATAAATTAAGTGTATTTTAAATCACAAGACATTTTCTTTTGAAGCACTTTTTTTTAAATTGTAATTATTTACAAACTTATATCTCGCTTATGGTTAGTCCTACATGAAAAATGCAAATAACTATTTTGTAGGAAATTTTATCAGCCTTAATTTTAGTAAAAAGATAAAAATTGATAGGAGTAACTGTTTTCGAGATATAAGCAAGAAACCAAAAAACTGTTACCTTAATTAAGCGTTTGCATATAAACAAATTTAGTACTATTAGTATTATTATTATCAATGTTATTGTTATTAATATGACGACTAAAGACGATTCTGAAGACTTTAGTGACTTTTATGTCTTCTCCTTTTTCCTCTACTAAAGTGTTAGACACAATTAATTTAGTTTAATTTCGGTTTTTCAAACATTTTATTTTAAAGCAAATTTTTGTTAAATATTATTTATATCCAACTCTATAACTTGCTTATGCTTGTTTCTACAAGAAAAATGTAAATAACTATTTTAGTGTTTTCGAGATATAAGCAAAAAACCAATAAGAAAACTATAACTGTTACTGAACAAAAATGTAATTCAGTTTTTAATGTTTGAGACGAAGACGAAAATGCAGCATTTACAAACGACTCTAAAAACTTCAGTGACCTTTCTGTCACCTCCTTTTTCTTCTAATAAAGTATTGGACCCAATAAATTAAGTGTATTTTAAATCACAAGACATTTTCTGTTAAAGCACTTTTTTTTTAAATATTAATTATTTTCAAACTTACATCTCGCTTATGGTTAGTCTGAAACTGACTCTGAAGACTTTGGTGACTTTTATGTCTTTTCCATTTTTCTCTACTAAAGTGTTGAACACAATTTAGTTTAATTTCAGTTTTTCAAATATTTTATTTTAAAGCAAATTTTTGTTAAATATTATTTAAATCCAACTCTATAACTCGCTTATGGTTGGTCCTACAAGAAAAATGCAAATAACGATTTTGTAGGAAATTTTATCAGCTTTAATTTTGAAAAAAAGATAAAAATTGATAGGAGTAACAGTTTTTGAGATATAAGCAAAAAACCAATAAGAAAACTGTAACTGTTACTGAACAAAAATGTAATTCAGTTTTCAATGTTTGAGACGAAAACGGAAATGCAGCATTTAAAATCGACTCTGAAGACTTCAGTGACTTTTATGTCACCTCCTTTTTCATCTAATAAAGTATTGGACCCAATAAATTAAGTGTATTTTAAATCACAAGACATTTTCTGTTAAAGCACTTTTTTTTTTAAATATTAATTATTTTCAAACTTATATCTCGCTTATGGTTAGTCCTACATGAAAAATGCAAATTACTATTTTGTAGGAAATTTTATCAGCTTTAATTTTAGTAAAATGATAAAAATTGATAGGAGTAACTGTTTTCAAGATATAAGCAAGAAACCAAAAAACTGTTACCTTAATTAAGCGCTTGCATATAAGCAAATTTAGTACTAAAAACAACTCTGAAGAATTTGGTGACTTTTATGTCTTCTCCTTTTTTCTCTACTAAAGTGTTAGACCCAATTAATTTAGTTTAATATCGGTTTTTCAAACATTTTATTTTAAAGCAAATTTTTGTTAAAGATTATTTATATCCAACTCACTAACTCGCTTATGGTTGGTCCTACAAAAAAATGCAAATAACTATTTTGTAGGAAATTTTATCAGCTTTAATTTTGAAACAAGATAAAAATTGATAGGGGTAACTGTTTTCGAGATATACGCAAGAAACCAAAAAATTGTTACCTTAATTAAGCGTTTGCATATAAGCAAATTTAGTACTATTAGTATTATTATTATTAATGTTATTGTTATGAATATGACGACTAAAGACGACTCTGAAACATTTAGTGACTTTTATGTCTTCTCCTTTTTCCTCTTCTAATTTTTGTTAAATATTAAAAACTATAAAATGGCTTAGATTGCCTAAAAACACAGATCACACATGATCTTTTGCATAGTAATGAGAAAACGCTCATGTAACACACAAAATAAGCTCCATTTTTTCTTATTAAAAGTATTATTATTATTATTACTTTTGTTACTATTACTATTATTATTATTATTATTATTATTGTTAATATTATTATTATTATTATTAACTTTTGTATAGTAAATGTTTTTATACCAGTTTTAAAATGAGTTATTATTTTTAGACAATTTCTTGCCTAAAAACACAGATCACAGTTGATTTCTTGCATAGAAATGAGAAAACACTCATATAACACACAAAATAAGCTCCATTTTTGCTTAGAAAACTAAGCTTACTTTTATTACTATTATTATTATTTTTATAATTATTATTGTTATTATTATTATTATTATTATTATTATTATTGTTATTATTATTATTATTATTGTTATTATTAAAAACCGATTATAACTTTTGTATAGTATTGTTTTTATACCAGTTTTAAAATGAGTGATTAATTTTAGCCAATTTCTTGCCTAAAAACTATAAAATGGCTTAGATTGCCTAAAAACACAGATCACACATGATCTTTTGCATAGAAATGAGAAAACGCTCATGTAACACACAAAATAAACTTTATTTTTCCTTATTAAAAGTATTATTATTAATATTACTTTTATTACTATTAAAGCAAATTTTTGTTAAAGATTATTTATATCCAACTCAATAACTCGCTTATGGTTGGTCTTACAAAAGAAATGCAAATAACTCTTTTGTAGGAAATTTTATCAGCTTTAATTTTGAAAAAAAAATAAAAATTGATAAAAGTAACTGTTTTCGAGATATAAGCAAAAACCAAAGTGAAAATTGTTACAGTTACTGAACACAAATGTAATTCAGTTTTCAATGTTTGAGACGAAGACGAAAATGCAGCATTTTAAAACGACTCTGAAGACTTCAGCGACTTTTATGTCACCTCCTTTTTTTTCTAATAAAGTATTGGACCCAATAAATTAAGTGTATTTTAAACCACAAGGCATTTTCTGTTAAAGCACTTTTTTAAAATATTAATTATTTTCAAACTTATATTTCGCTTATGGTTAGTCCTACATGAAAAATGCAAATAACTATTTTGTAGGAAATTTTATCAGTTTTAATTTTAGTAAAAAGATAAAAATTGACAGGAGTAACTGTTTTCGAGATATAAGCAAGAAACCAAAAAACTGTTAACTTAATTAAGCGCTTGCATATAAGCAAATTTAGTACTATTAGTATTATTATTAATGTTATTGTTATTAATATGACGACTAAAGACGACTTTGAAACCTTTAGAGACTTTTATGTCTTCTCCTTTTTCCTCCACTAAAGTGTTAGACACAATTAATTTAGTTTAATTTCAGTTTTTCAAACATTTTATTTTAAAGCAAATTTTTGTTAGATATTATTTATATCCATCTCTATAACTCGCTTATGCTTGGTCCTACAAGAAAAATGCAAATATCTACTTTGTTGGAAATTTTATCAGCTTTAATTTTGAAAGAAAGATAAAATTTGATAGGTGTAACTGTTTTCGAGATTTAAGCAAAAAACCAAGAAGAAAACTGTAACTGTTACTGAACAAAAATGTAATTCAGTTTTCAATGTTTGAGACGATGACAAAAATGCAGCATTTAAAAACGACTCTGAAGACTTCAGTGACTTTTATGTCACCTCCTTTTTCTTCTAATAAAGTATTGGACCCAATAAATTAAGTGTATTTTAAATCACAAGGCATTTTCTGTTAAAGCACATTTGTTTTAAATATTAATTATTTTCAAACTTATATCTCGCTTATGGTTAGTCCTACATGAAAAATGCAAATAACTAATTTGTAGGAAATTTTATCAGCTTTAATTTTAGTAAAAAGATAAAAATTGATAGGAGTAACTGTTTTCGAGATATAAACAAGAAACCAAAAAACTGTTACCTTAATTAAGCGCTTGCATATAAGCAAATTTAGTACTATTAGTATTATTATTATTGATGTTATTGTTATTAATATGACGACTAAAAACGACTCGGAAGACTTTGGTGACTTTTATGTCTTCCCCTTTTTCCTATACAAATGTGTTAGACTCAATTAATTTAGTTTAATTTCGGTTTTTCAAACATTTTATTTTAGCAAATTTTTTTTAAAGATTATTTATATCCAACTCTATAACTCGCTTATGGTTGGTCTTACAAAAGAAATGCAATTAACTATTTTGTAGGAAATTTTATCAGCTTTAATTTTGAAAGAAAGATAAAAATTGATAGGAGTAATTGTTTTCGAGATATAAGCTAAAAACCAAAGTGAAAACTGTAACAGTTACTGAACAAAAATGTTATACAGTTTTCAATGTTTGAGACGAAGACGAAAATGCAGCATTTAAAAACGACTCTGAAGACTTCAGCGACTTTTATGTCACCTCCTTTTTCTTCTAATAAAGTATTTGACCCAATAAATTAAGTGTATTTTAAATCACAAGACATTTTCTGTTAAAGCACTTTTTTTTTAAATATTAATAATTTTTAAACTTATATCTCGCTTATGGTTAGTCTTACATGAAAAATGCAAATAACTATTTTGTAGGAAATTTTATCAGCTTTAATTTTAGTCAAAAGATAATTTTGATATAAGTAACTGTTTTCGAGATATAAGCAAGAAACCAAAAAACTGTTACCTTAATTAAGCGTTTGCATGTAAGCAAATTTGGTACTATTAGTATTATTATTATTAATGTTATTGTTATTAATATGACGATTAAAGACAACTCTGAAACCTTTAGTGACTTTTATGTCTTCTCCTTTTTCCTCTACTAAAGTGTTAGACACAATTAATTTAGTTTAATTTTAGTTTTTCAAACATTTTATTTTAAAGCAAGTTTTTGTTAAATATTATTTATATCCAACTCTATAACTCGCTTATGGTTGGTCCTACAAGAAAAATGCAAATAACTATTTTGTAGGAAATTTTATCAGCTTTAATTTTGAAAGAAAGATAAAAATTGATAGGAGTAACTGTTTTCGAGATATAAGCAAAAAACCAATAAGAAAACTGTAACTGTTACTGAACAAAAATGTAATTCAATTTTCAATGTTTGAGACGAAGACGAAAATGCAGCATTTAAAATCGACTCTGAAGACTTCAGTGACTTATATGTCACCTCCTTTTTCTTCTAATAAAGTATTGGACCTAATAAATTAAGTGTATTTTAAATCACAAAACATTTTCTGTTAAAGCACTTTTTTTAAAAAATTAATTATTTTCAAACTTATATCTCGCTTATGGTTAGTCCTACATGAAAAATGCAAATAACTATTTTGTAGGAAATTTTATCAGCTTTAATTTTAGTAAAAAGATAAAAATTGATAGAAGTAACTGTTTTCGAGATATAAGCAAGAAACTGTTACCTTAATTAAGCGCTTGCATATAAGCAAATTTAGTACTATTAGTATTATTATTATTAATGTTATTGTTATTAATATGACGACTAAAGACGACTCTGAAACCATTAGTGACTTTTATGTCTTCTCCTTTTTCCTCTACTAAAGTGTTAGACACAATTAATTTAGTTTAATTTTAGTTTTTCAAACATTTTATTTTAAAGCAATTTTGTGTTAAATATTATTTATATCCAACTCTATAACTCGCTTATGGTTGGTCCTACAAGAAAAATGCAAATAACTATTTTGTAAGAAATTTTATCAGCTTTAATCTTGAAAGAAAGATAAAAATTGATAGGAGTAACTGTTTTCGAGATATAAGCAAGAAACCAATAAGAAAACTGTAACTGTTACTGAACAAAAATGTAATTCAGTTTTCAATGTTTGAGATGAAGACGAAAATGCAGCATTTAAAATCGACTCTGAAGACTTCAGTGACTTTTATGTCACCTCCTTTTTCTTCTAATAAAGTATTGGACTCATTAAATTAAGTGTATTTTAAATCACAAGACATTTTCTGTTAAAGCACTTTTTTTTAAATATTAATTATTTTCAAACTTATATCTCGCTTATGGTTAATCCTACATAAAAAATGCAAGACTATTTTGTAGGAAATTTTATCAGCTTTAATTTTAGTAAAAAGATAAAAATTGATAGGAGTAACTGTTTTCGAGATATAAGCAAGAAACCAAAAAACTGTTACCTTAATTAAGCGTTTTCTTATAAGCAAATTTTGAACTAAAAACAACTCTGAAGACTTTCAAACTTATAACTCGCTTATGGTTGGTCCTACAAGAAAAATGCAAATAACTATTTTTTAGGAAATTTTATCAGCTTTAATCTTGAAAGAAAGATAAAAATTGATAGGAGTAACTGTTTTCGAGATATAAGCAAAAAACCAATAAGAAAACTGTAACTGTTCCTGAACAAAAATGTAATTCAGTTTTCAATGTTTGAGACGAAGACAAAAATGCAGCATTTAAAAACGACTCTGAAGACTTCAGTGATTTTATGTCACCTCCTTTTTCTTCTAATAAAGTATTGGACCCAATAAATTAAGTGTATTTTAAATCACAAGACATTTTCTGTTAAAGCACTTTTTTTAAAAAATTAATTATTTTCAAACTTATATCTCGCTTATGGTTAGTCCTACATGAAAAATGCAAATAACTATTTTGTAGGAAATTTTATCAGCTTTAATTTTAGTAAAAAGATAAAAATTGATAGAAGTAACTGTTTTCGAGATATAAGCAAGAAACTGTTACCTTAATTAAGCGCTTGCATATAAGCAAATTTAGTACTATTAGTATTATTATTATTAATGTTATTGTTATTAATATGACGACTAAAGACGACTCTGAAACCATTAGTGACTTTTATGTCTTCTCCTTTTTCCTCTACTAAAGTGTTAGACACAATTAATTTAGTTTAATTTTAGTTTTTCAAACATTTTATTTTAAAGCAAGTTTTTGTTAAATATTATTTATATCCAACTCTATAACTCGCTTATGGTTGGTCCTACAAGAAAAATGCAAATAACTATTTTGTAAGAAATTTTATCAGCTTTAATCTTGAAAGAAAGATAAAAATTGATAGGAGTAACTGTTTTCGAGATATAAGCAAGAAACCAATAAGAAAACTGTAACTGTTACTGAACAAAAATGTAATTCAGTTTTCAATGTATGAGATGAAGACGAAAATGCAGCATTTAAAATCGACTCTGAAGACTTCAGTGACTTTTATGTCACCTCCTTTTTCTTCTAATAAAGTATTGGACTCATTAAATTAAGTGTATTTTAAATCACAAGACATTTTCTGTTAAAGCACTTTTTTTTAAATATTAATTATTTTCAAACTTATATCTCGCTTATGGTTAATCCTACATAAAAAATGCAAGACTATTTTGTAGGAAATTTTATCAGCTTTAATTTTAGTAAAAAGATAAAAATTGATAGGAGTAACTGTTTTCGAGATATAAGCAAGAAACCAAAAAACTGTTACCTTAATTAAGCGTTTTCTTATAAGC
The DNA here is from genome assembly GCF_031307605.1 of Tribolium castaneum. Classification (NCBI taxonomy): domain Eukaryota; kingdom Metazoa; phylum Arthropoda; class Insecta; order Coleoptera; family Tenebrionidae; genus Tribolium; species Tribolium castaneum. The sequence continues at coordinate 18,224,492 of NC_087397.1, forward strand.
AAATTTTGAACTAAAAACAACTCTGAAGACTTTCAAACTTATAACTCGCTTATGGTTGGTCCTACAAGAAAAATGCAAATAACTATTTTTTAGGAAATTTTATCAGCTTTAATCTTGAAAGAAAGATAAAAATTGATAGGAGTAACTGTTTTCGAGATATAAGCAAAAAACCAATAAGAAAACTGTAACTGTTCCTGAACAAAAATGTAATTCAGTTTTCAATGTTTGAGACGAAGACAAAAATGCAGCATTTAAAAACGACTCTGAAGACTTCAGTGATTTTATGTCACCTCCTTTTTCTTCTAATAAAGTATTGGACCCAATAAATTAAGTGTATTTTAAATCACAAGACATTTTCTGTTAAAGCACTTTTTTTAAATATTAATTATTTTCAAACTTATATTTCGCTTATGGTTAGTCCTACATGAAAAATGCAAATAACTATTTTGTAGGAAATTTTATCAGCTTTAATTTTAGTAAAAAGATAAAAATTGATAGGAGTAACTGTTTTCGAGATATAAGCAAGAAACCAAAAAACTGTTACCTTAATTAAGCGCTTGCATATAAGCGAATTTAGTACTAAAAACAACTCTGAAGATTTTGGTGACTTTTATGTCATCTCCTTTTTCCTCTACTAAAGTGTTAGACCCAATTAATTTAGTGTAATATCGGTTTTTCAAACATTTTATTTTAAAACAAATTTTTGTTAAAGAATATTTATATTCAACTCTATAACTCGCTTATGGTTTGTCCTACAAAAAAATGCAAATAACAATTTTGTGGGAAATTTTATCAGCTTTAATTTCGAAAAAAAGATAAAAATTGATAGGAGTAACTGTTTTCGAGATATAAGCAAGAAACCAAAAAACTGTTACCTTAATTAAGCGTTTGCATATAAGCAAATTTAGTACTATTAGTATTATTATTATTAATGTTATTGTTATTAATATGACGACTAAAGACGACTCTGAAACATTTAGTGACTTTTATGTCTTCTCCTTTTTCCTCTACTAAAGTGGAAGACACAATTAATTTAGTTTAATTCCGGTTTTTCAAGCATTTTATTTTAAAGCAAATTTTTGTTAAATATTATTTATATCCAACTCTATAACACGCTTATGGTTGGTCCTACAAGAAAAATGAAAATAACTATTTTGTAGGAAATTTTATCAGCTTTAATTTTGAAAGAAAGATAAAAATTGATAGGAGTAACTGTTTTCGAGATATAAGCAAAAAACCAATAAGAAAACTGAAACTGTTACTGAACAAAAATGTAACTCAGTTTTCAATGTTTGAGACGAAGACGAAAATGCAGCATTTAAAATCGACTCTGAAGATTTCAGTGACTTATATGTCACCTCTTTTTTCTTCTAATAAAGTATTGGACCTTATAAATTAAATGTATTTTAAATCACAAAACATTTTCTGTTAAAGCACTTTTTTTTAAAATATTAATTATTTTCAAACTTATATCTCGCTTATGGTTAGTCTTACATAAAAAATGCAAATAACTATTTTGTAGGAAATTTTATCAGCTTTAATTTTAGTAAAAAGATAAAAATTGATAGGAGTAACTGTTTTCGAGATATAAGCAAGAAACCAAAAAGCTGTTACCTTAATTAAGCGCTTGCATATAAGCGAATTTAGTACTAAAAACAACTCTGAAGACTTTGGTGACTTTTATGTCATCTCCTTTTTCCTCTACTAAAGTGTTAGACCCAATTAATTTAGTGTAATATCGGTTTTTCAAACATTTTATTTTAAAACAAATTTTTGTTAAAGAATATTTATATTCAACTCTATAACTCGCTTATGGTTTGTCCTACAAAAAAATGCAAATAACAATTTTGGGGGAAATTTTATCAGCTTTAATTTCGAAAAAACGATAAAAATTGATAGGAGTAACTGTTTTCGAGATATAAGCAAGAAACCAGAAAACTGTTACCTTAATTAAGCGTTTGCATATAAGCAAATTTAGTACTATTAGTATTATTATTATTAATGTTATTGTTATTAATATGACGACTAAAGACGACTCTGAAACATTTAGTGACTTTTATGACTTCTCCTTTTTCCTCTACTAAAGTGGAAGGCACAATTAATTTAGTTTAATTCCGGTTTTTCAAGCATTTTATTTTAAAGCAAATTTTTGTTAAATATTATTTATATCCATCTTTATAACTCGCTTATACTTGGTCCTACAAGAAAAATGCAAATAACTATTTTGTAGGAAATTTTATCAGCTTTAATTTTAGTAAAAAAATTAAAATTGATAGAAGGAACTGTTTTCGAGATATAAGCAAGAAACTGTTACCTTAATTAAGCGCTTGCATATAAGCAAATTTAGTAATAATAGTATTATTATTATTAATGTTATTGTTATTAATATGACGACTAAAAACGACTCTCAAGACTTTGGTGACTTTTATGTCTTCTCCTTTTTCCTCTACTAAAGTGTTAGTCTTAATTAATTTAGTTTAATTTCGGTTTTTCAAACATTTTATTTTAAAGCAAATTTTTGTTAAAGATTATTTATATCCAACTCTATAACTCGCTTATGGTTGGTCCTACAAGAAAAATGCAAATAACTATTTTGTAGGAAATTTTATCGGCTTGAATTTTGAAAAAAAGATAAAAATTGATAGGAGTAACTATTTTCGAGATATGAGCAAAAAACCAATAAGAAAACTGTAACTGTTACTGAACAAAAATGTAATTCAGTTTTCAATGTTTGAGACGTAGACGAAAATGCAGCATTTAAAAACGACTCTGAAGACTTCAGTGACTTTTAAGTCACCTCCTTTTTTTTCTAATAAAGTATTGGACATAATAAATTAAGTGTATTTTAAATCACAAGACATTTTTTGTTAAAGCACTTTTTTTTAAATATTGATTATTTTCAAACTTATATCTTGCTTATGGTTAGTCCTACATGAAAAATGCAAAAAACTATTTTGTAGGATATTTTATCAGCTTTAATTTTAGTAAAAAGGTAAAAATTGATAGGAGTAACTGTTTTCGAGATATAAGCAAGAAACAAAAAAACTGTCACCTTAATTAAGCGTTTGCATACAAGCAAATTTAGTACTATTAGTATTATTATTATTAATGTTATTGTTATTAGTATGACGATTAAAGACGTCTCTGAAACCTTTAGTGACTTTTATGTGTCCTCCTTTTTCCTCCACTAAAGTGTTAGACACAATTAATTTAGTTTAATTTCAGTATTTCAAACATTTTATTTTAAAGCAAATTTTTGTTAAATATTATTTATATCCATCTTTATAACTCGCTTATACTTGGACCTACAAGAAAAATGCAAATAACTATTTTGTAGGAAATTTTGTCAGCTTTAATTTTAGTAAAAAGTTAAAAATTGATAGGAGTAACTGTTTTCGAGATATAAGCAAGAAACCAAAAAACTGTTACCTTAATAAAGCGCTTGCATATAAGCAAATTTAGTACTATTAGTATTATTATTATTAATGTTATTGTTATTAGTATGACGATTAAAGACGACTCTGAAACCTTTAGTGACTTTTATGTCTTCTCCTTTTTCCTCTACTAAAGTGTTAGACACAATTAATTTAGTTTAATTTCAGTATTTCAAACATTTTATTTTAAAGCAAATTTTTGTTAAATATTATTTATATCCATCTTTATAACTCGCTTATACGTGGTCCTACAAGAAAAATGCAAATAACTATTTTGTAGGAAATTTTATCAGCTTTAATTTTGAAAAAAAGATAAAAATTGATAGGAGTAACTGTTTTCGGGATATAAGCAAGAAACTGTAACCTTAATTAAGCGCTTGCATATATGCAAATTTAGTACTATTAGTATTATTATTATTAATGTTATTGTTATTAATATGACGACTAAAAACGACTCTCAAGACTTTGGTGACTTTTATGTCACCTCCTTTTTCTTCTAATAAAGTATTGGACCCATTAAATTAAGTGTATTTTAATCACAAGACATTTTTTGTTAAAGAACTTTTTTTTTAAATATTAACTATTTTCAAACTTATATCTCGCTTATGGTTAGTCCTACATGAAAAATGCAAATAACTATTTTGTAGGAAATTTTATCAGCTTTAATTTTGGTAATTTGAGCGTTTTCTCATTTCTATGCAAGAGATCATCTGTGATCTGTGTTTTTAGGCAAGAAATTGTCTAAAATTAATAACTCATTTTAAAACTGGTATAAAAACATTTACTATACAAAAGTTATAATCGGTTTTTAATAATAATAATATTAATAATAATAATATTAATAATAATAATAATAATAATAATAATAATAATAATAATAATAATAATAATAATAATAATAATAATAATAATAGTAATAATAATAAAAATAATAGTAATAATAATAATAATAATAAAAATAATAATAATAGTAGTAATAAAATTAAGCTTAGTTTTCTAAGCAAAAATAAAGCTTATTTTGTGTTATATGAGCGTTTTCTCATTTCTATGCAAAAGATCATGTGTGATCTGTGTTTTTAGGCAATCTAAGCCATTTTATAGTTTTTAGGCAAGAAATTGGCTAAAATTAATCACTCATTTTAAAACTGGTATAAAAACAATACTATACAAAAGTTATAATCGGTTTTTAATAATAACAATAATAATAATAATAATAACAATAATAATAATAATAATAATAATAACAATAATAATTATAAAAATAATAATAATAGTAATAAAAGTAAGCTTAGTTTTCTAAGCAAAAATGGAGCTTATTTTGTGTGTTATATGAGTGTTTTCTCATTTCTATGCAAGAAATCAACTGTGATCTGTGTTTTTAGGCAAGAAATTGTCTAAAAATAATAACTCATTTTAAAACTGGTATAAAAACATTTACTATACAAAAGTTAATAATAATAATAATAATATAAATAATAATAATAATATTAACAATAATAATAATAATAATAATAATAGTAATAGTAACAAAAGTAATAATAATAATAATACTTTTAATAAGAAAAAATGGAGCTTATTTTGTGTGTTACATGAGCGTTTTCTCATTACTATGCAAAAGATCATGTGTGATCTGTGTTTTTAGGCAATCTAAGCCATTTTATAGTTTTTAATATTTAACAAAAATTAGAAGAGGAAAAAGGAGAAGACATAAAAGTCACTAAATGTTTCAGAGTCGTCTTTAGTCGTCATATTCATAACAATAACATTAATAATAATAATACTAATAGTACTAAATTTGCTTATATGCAAACGCTTAATTAAGGTAACAATTTTTTGGTTTCTTGCTTATATCTCGAAAACAGTTACCCCTATCAATTTTTATCTTGTTTCAAAATTAAAGCTGATAAAATTTCCTACAAAATAGTTATTTGCATTTTTCATGTAGGACTAACCATAAGCGAGATATAAGTTTGAAAATAATTAATTTTTAAAAAAAAGTGCTTTAACAGAAAATGTTTTGTGATTTAAAATACACTTAATTTATTAGGTCCAATACTTTATTAGAAGAAAAAGGA